>NW_026974141.1:2540000-2705000 GCF_037042905.1 Lytechinus pictus
GATCTTTCACATAGGAAAAAAATTATACCATACTATAGTTTATACTCTGATTCTTTATTGCAAGGCTATAAGATTAAAATATTGCCCATTTTGCTCACACAAAATTTAATTCACTCACACACCAAAAATACCTTAGCCCTTGTGTTTAAAAATAGTTTTATATGCTCTTTACTTTCCCTGGGTGGTGTTTCATAAAGCTATTCGTAAAGTTACGCACAACTTTACGAACGACTGGAGCATGTTCTAATGCATAAGTTAGCTACGTAGGGATATATCATATAGCACAAGAAAGGGTCACCAAACGGGCCCCTGGCTAGCTGTAAAGTTACCGGTAAAAAGAGTGATTGTGTGTAGGAGTCAGTTTATTTCTTGGGACTATCGCTGAAAGCCGCAACTGTTTTTTTCTGTGGTTTTGTAATTTGCCATCCAAAAGATATCATGCATTACATAAGGCGGTGCTGCACCAGACCGAGTTTGCTCAATTTCAGGATTTTAGCCCGATCGACCCTCTTTGCGATTAATCTCGAGATTCAAGAAACCCTGTCTCTACCATCGCAAGAAGAGCGATTCCTGCTCGAGTGAGGCATCGATGCATTATGGTCTGACGCCATGAATAAATAATCCCGAGAGCGTCTGCACTTACCTGCGAATTAGCGGGATAATTAGTAAAATAGCGCGCTATTTTGCAAATAATCCCAAGTTGACTTGGGATTGCAATCTCGAGATTAATCCCACGAACTAGCGCGATAATTGCGTCTCCATTACAAATAATTTCGAGATTGTTCAGATTGGGATAATATGCCAGATCAGAAATAGCGCGCTAATTTGAAAACTCGGGCTGGTGCAGACAGCCCTATTCTGATTGAATCTTATCCATTAGATTCTCCTAAAGAGGTGATACGGGATATTTCACAGAGTCCTGTTACTGTGCCAATGTTCACACGATATATGTTTTGGAATCACATAGATTGATATGCGGTAGAGTGCATCTCTCATGCGCTTGATCTGACCAATTTGGTGGTGCGTTATTTACCATACACAACTTGTAATTTAAGTGCAGTTTTAGTTACACTAATATCTTTGTGAACCACCTCCCCGATTCCTCAATTCATGTTTTGAAAGTGGGAATATATGTTCTTGTTTCTCATTTAATTCTTCACCTGCTTGTTTTCTAATATGTTTGCATATCTTTGCACCAGGAAAATTTGTCCATACGGCTTATACAGTGGTGCTAAAAAAGTTAGTGAACCTAAGGTAACTCCTTGGTGAACCCCACCAGAAAATGAACGGCTTCTTGCTGAGTGTTGAATGGAGACAACACTACTACAATGTCTGACGAGCCCAGAGAAACAAACTGTATTGAATGGAATATTTTATCACCTGACTTCACAATTAAATATCTAAAAGATGGCAGAATTTGATTTGATTTCAATTTTTAATTTCTAATGGGACTCACTAAGTTTTTAGCACCACTGTAGCTGTACATAGCCTACAGCTGACAACAAGAATGCCTGCAACTTCTCAGCTTTGAGAGGAAAGGCCTGTTATTAGATCGCCGAACACCTTGCAGTTATGTAAATAACATGCTGGATGATGTATGTCGAGTCGTCCTTGGATATTTAACCCAGACATGCTGGTACCCTCTTAAAAATGAAAGGATGGAAGGGGTGAATCACCCTTTAAAATGGCAGAGGAGTGACAGTGTTTTTTTTAAGGGTGTGTTTATGCTTCCATTGCGAGGACAGAATCAGCGTTTTCAAACGTTGTTTCAAAATGCCGATCGTAAACGTGGTTCTGGGAGTGATAATTCCGTGGAGGTAACATGGGACCATGGAGCAATGCGACTGTATTTGCCCGCGGGTTTTCATCTCACCGGAAGCATGTACCAATAAATGACGTCATTTAAACACGTTTACGATCGTGGTTCTGTTTATACTTCCCCAGAAAGCCTGATTCTGGCAAAACTACGCTTACAAACGCACCTTTTTGTGAGCTGCCGATCGGCGTTTTGAAACGTCGTTTAAATGAAAGTAAGCATGGACGCAACCGTGTTTTGGACTAATCACGTATGGAAATGCTGATTCTGGCCTGAAAAGTGGAAGCATAAACACGGCCTAATAAGGGTGAAAAACACTGTCACTTATTGGCCCTGTTCCACCCTTCATTATCCCTTTTCGCCTTTTATGTTTTTAGAGTGTACATGAGGTGTTGCAGGGATGGATCCACGATTTTCCAAGGGGGGGGGGGCATTTTTGTACAGAAAAAAATTAACAAGCCAACCCCCCCTGCCACAAAAAAAGGTCTTCACCTCCAATTGATGGCGATTCATATGTCAGGGAAAAAATGACAAGCAACAAAAAACAGGAAGGTCCTGATGAACGAAACAGGTTCTGCGTGTATGCACAACATATATTCCCCTAAATATTTGTGATGGCTCTTTAAAAGGGGGAGGGGGGGGTATGGACTGGGTGTGCTCCCAGGTGTTAGGTGTTGAGTCGGTTCCATTTCTACTGCGACCTTAAAGATCAAATCATTGAAATTTCTTACATTCTTATTGTCATGTTGTACCAGCAAAAACTGCTTATGAAAATCAACCTTGAAGTGGTGGACAAACTTGTTTTTAATGTGAAGATATTCCTGGCTTGCATCCAGTGAAATAAATCACGCAAGGTTCGATCTGGAAAATCAGTCAGAAAAAAATCTTTGAACCATGTTTTGGAATTTGAAGCTGTCATCTACATGTACTGCTTGGCTGGCAGCTTCTTTGGTCATGATGAAAATAAAAACACATAATGTAGGAATTCTTGTTGGGCAGAAGTGGTATATAACTAGTTCGATTCCAAGATTTTTTTCTGACATTTTCTCAGATTCAACGTGCCATCTTTTTCACTGATTACAAGAAAGAAAAACAGTTTAGTGATGGTTCTAGCTCTTGCTTTGTAATTAGAGGGTGGTGTGTTCGAATCCCACTGGTCCCTAGTGTCCCTTGGCAAGGCATCAATCCACACTTTGCCACTCTCCACCCAGGTGTGGAATGGGTGCCCAGTAAGAAGAAAATGTAGTATATGTAGCATTTGAGCATGAAAACTCTTACTGGAATACCCCTTAAGATATGGAGAAAGTGTGTACATTGTTTTTTGGTAAAGCCAGAATCCGATGACTCGGCTATTGTTATATCTGCAAAGTGTTAGATGTAGTTCTGATTTGTTAGAACTTATTTTTTTATCATAACTATGATAATAATGAGCCTATTACTAGAATAGAAATCACTTTGCTTGTAAAACATAATATTATGAATGCCAAGATATTCAGCGAGACAATTCCTCTCAACTCTCAACTAAGAGGAAGAGCCGTGGTGTAGTCATTCTGACTCTCACCTTGTAAACAGAGGGTCGTGTCTTCGAATCCCACTGCGGTCTAGCGTCCTTTTGCAAGGCGTTTATACACACTTTGCCACTCTCGACCCAGGTGCTAAATGGGTACCGGGTAGGATCCCAGCGCCATTATGAGGCTTTGATGAATGCAAGGAATGCTCCCCAGGGAGTGGATATTGTGCACTTTCGTGTGGGATTGAATATGAATTCAATGACTGGGGTAATGATATGCTGTAAAGCGCTTTGAGCCATTCTTGGAGAGGCGCTATATAAAAACTAGCTATTATTGTTATTATTATTAACTCTCAGACCCATATTACAGAAGGTTTTTATTTCCAAGTATCTATTCAAAGCAAGTCCTTATGAACAAGATCATTTACTCCAATGTGAACTGGACTTGTGTCACACTCGGGTAACAGTCAATGAACTTTTTTCATTTTCCCCTTTCCAGGAGAACTCGTGCCAAGTATGAACAGAACTGGGATAAGAGGTTGAGATTCTGGTTCTGCTGCACCTCCTCGGGAGAAACACAAGATGTAAGTCATTGATACCTTCGCCTCCAGGGCTTGCCGATTGTCCGCTGATCCAGTTTTATTGGATTCAGGGGCCCTGGTTTCACAAGGAGATGTAATTGTTATTTATGTAACTACCATGGAAAATGTGATTGTGATGGACTGCTGAGCCCCGTTACCATGGTAGCTGCCATGAAGTCTTTATAAAGCGGGCCCCCCCTGTGCCCTTTTATTGCTTGTTCACACGTGGCAAAACTCAGCAATAAAACTGAACAATAGATTTGTGTTCAAAGTCAACGAAATGTAAGTGAAAGGTGGTGATCTGTCTCACGATGTCTGAATACTTCCAAAACGAAATGCAGAGCTTTGTCATATAGCTGAACAAGACCTTATTAAATTCTACTTATGCAGATTTAATGAAGATTTACCTGCAGATACATGCAATATATTTGTTTATTTATTTATTCATATTCATATTCCACAAATCATTATAGTACATTTCATTATTAAGTATCTTCTCATCCAGTTCAACCAATTCCCATTCAAAATAGTATGTGCACTATTAAATGGAGTAAATAGAACATTAACAGTGATCTTCAGTGGGTTACAGTGGGGTTTTCCTAATCATCATACATGTATGTATTCCTGAGGAGGGATTGGTAGTTCTCCCGCTGATCCTATATTTTGAAATTCAGATCATCCTCTTCTACTTCAATGCATTCTAATATGGGAAGGGTATTTGGCAATCTTGATACTATAGACATGGACCCCAAATTTACAAAGGTGGTTTTGATTCATAAACCATATTTTATGTAGATTTCATGCATTAATGATGTTTAATTCAGTATGTTTATTGAGAAACGTCCAATAATGAAAGCTTACATATACATGTACCTTTTTTTTAACAGCAACCAAAAGTATTGCGAACTATTCATGTGAATTAAGTAACATAAACCATGTTCCCATTAAATAAAAACAGTGAGTTCATTAATGCTGTCACCATAGTAACAAGCATCAATTTAGCCTGCTGTTATAAAAGAGTGCATTCATTATTAGTTCTTTTCTCAAGATATGTGCTGAATTATGCATAAGTAGTACATGAATTCTGTACAAACTACGGCTTAAGACTACAAATTCAAAACCACTTGTAAACTTGAGCATTTAATCAAAATGGAAAAGAGGCTATATAAATCATATGTAGTATTATTATTTATTATTGGGTCTTGGTGTTCATTAAGATACCTGATCCCTTCTGATTTAACTCTCAGTAAGATTTAAAGGACAAGTCCACTCCAACAAAAATTTGATTTGAATAAAAAGAGAAAAATCCAACAAACATTACACTGAAAATTTCATCAAAATCGGATGTAAAATAAGAAAGTTATGACATTTTAAAGTTTCGCTAAATTTCACAAAACAGTTATATGCACATCCTGGTCTGTATGCAAATGAGGAGACTGATGACGTCATCCACTCACTATTTCTTTTGTATTTTATTATATGAAATATGAAATATTCTAATTTTCTCCTCATTGCCAAGTGAAACAACGATTAATTCCTCCCTGAACATGAGGAATTAGCATTGTTTAATACTATATGGTTCAGTCAAGTTGGTCCTTATTGTCAAATTCGTAAAAAATGAAATATTGTATAATTCAAACAATAAAAAACAAAAGAAATAGTGAGTGAAGGACATCATCGACTATCTCATTTGCATGTCACTCAGTTGTACATATCACTATTTTGTGAAAAATAATCAAAACTTTAAAATGTCATAACTTTCTTATTTTACATCCGATTTTGATGAAATTTTCAGTGTTGTGCTAGTTTGATTTTTCTCTATTTATTCAAATCAACATTTTTCTGGGGTGGACTTGGCCTTTAAACACCGAATTCTTTCCCCTTCTTCCTGAACAGAGTGCCTTTTCAGACATTGCCATCCTCTTCTCCGAGTTCTTTCGAGACCTGGACGTCGTTCCCACCGACGTCCTGGCGGGTCTTATGCTCCTCAGGGAAGAGCAGAAGCAACGGAGAAGAGCCATAGAGAACTCGCCTCAGAACAGTGTCTTCAAGTTCTTGTCAGGTGTTGCTGTAACACCTGAGACCAAGTTCCTGGACTTCCATAAATCTGTATGTTTAATCCCTTGTCTCTCTTTCACAAACCTTATGATCAATGGCAAATTCTAAAAATCTATCCCTCAGCCAATTAAATGCCACAATTTTACTATATTGCTTCTTGTAGTATCTTGCAACAGGCATTTGATAATAAGTGGAATGAACGGTATGTAGGACTCCACTCATGACAATCATTTATTTTCCTAGTGTAGTTTGATTACCTCATAAAGTTTGTATTAAACTACCAATTTGAAATTGTTGATTAATCTTTATTTTGTAAAACTCGACATACAGGTCCTGAATGGTGGATTGCCCTCATTGACAGGGGGTTTTCATAGTAGAGCGGTACTTTTACTTCTGGACTAGTAGTCCTATTAAATGGGCAGATGGTCATTTTAGGATGGTCCCAATAGAAGGGTGGGAATGATCCTTATGGACAGGTTGTCTTAGTCATTGGACGGTTCCTTATTGGCAAATGGTTTTTATAGAATGGTAGTCTTCCCGGAAGGTTGGTCCTTACTGATGGAGGGTTGTCTCATTAGTACATGGGCAACTCCTTATTGCAAATGATCCTTATAGAAGGATGGCCCTTATTGATGGTGGGTATGGGTCCTTATAGACTGGTTGCCAAGATGGGTGGTTCCTTATTGGCCACTGGTCCTTGTAGAAGGGTAGCCCTTATTGATGGGTGGTATGGGTCCTTATAGACTGGTTGTCAAGATGGGTGGTTTCTTATTGGCCACTGGTCCTTGTAGAAGGGTAGCCCTTATTGATGGGTGGTATGGGTCTTTGTAGACCGGTTGTCAAGATTGGTGGTTCCTTATTGGCCACTGGTCCTTGTAGAAGGGTAGCCCTTATTGATGGGTGGTATGGGTCCTTGTAGACCGGTTGCCAAGATGGGTGGTTCCGTATTGGGAAATGGTCCTTGTAGAAGGGTAGCCCTTATTGATGGGTGGTATGGGTCCTTGTAGACTGGTTGCCAAGATGGGTGGATCCTTATTGGCAAATGGTCCTTGTAGAAGGGTAGCCCTTATTGATGGGTGGTATGGGTCCTTGTAGACCAGTTGTCAAGATGGGTTATTCCTTATTGGCAAATGGTCCTAGTTGAAGGGTGGCCCTTATTGATGGGTGGTATGGGTCCTTGTAGACTGGTTGTCAAGATGGGTTGTTCCTTATTGGGAAATGGTCCTAGTTGAAGGGTGGCCCTTATTGATGGGTGGTATGGGTCCTTGTAGACCGGTTGTCAAGATGGGTTATTCCTTATTGGGCAATGGTCCTTGTAGAAGGGTAGCCCTTATTGATGGGTGGTATGGGTCCTTATAGACTGGTTGTCAAGATGGGTGGTTCCTTATTGGGCAATGGTCCTTGTAGAAGGGTAGCCCTTATTGATGGGTGGTATGGGTCCTTGTAGACTGGTTGTCAAGATGGGTTGTTCCTTATTGGCCAATGGTCATTGTAGAAGGGTAGCCCTTATTGATGGGTGGTATGGGTCCTTATAGACTGGTTGTCAAGATGGGTTGTTCCTTATTGGGCAATGGTCCTTGTAGAAGGGTAGCCCTTATTGATGGGTGGTATTGGTCCTTGTAGACCGGTTGCCAAGATGGGTTGTTCCTTATTGGGCAATGGTCCTTTTAGAAGGGTAGCCCTTATTGATGGGTGGTATGGGTCCTTGTAGACTGGTTGTCAAGATGGGTGGTTCCTTATTGGGCAATGGTCCTTGTAGAAGGGTAGCCCTTATTGATGGGTGGTATGGGTCCTTGTAGACTGGTTGTCAAGATGGGTGGTTCCTTATTGGCCACTGGTCCTTGTAGAAGGGTGGCCCTTATTGATGGGTGGTATGGGTCCTTGTAGACCGGTTGTCAAGATGGGTGGTTCCTTATTGGGAAATGGTCCTTGTAGAAGGGTAGCCCTTATTGATGGGTGGTATGGGTCGTTGTAGACCGGTTGCCAAGACGGGTGGTTCCTTATTGGGCAATGGTCCTTGTAGAAGGGTAGCCCTTATTGATGGGTGGTATGGGTTCTTGTAGACCGGTTGTCAAGATGGGTTGTTCCTTATTGGGCAATGGTCCTTGTAGAAGGGTGATGGGTGGTATGGGTTCTTGTAGACCGGTTGTCAAGATGGGTGGTTCCTTATTGGGCAATGGTCCTTGTAGAAGGGTAGCCCTTATTGATGGTGGGTATGGGTCCCTGTAGACTGGTTGTCAAGATGGGTTATTCCTTATTGGGCAACGGTCCTTGTAGAAGGGTAGCCCTTATTGATGGGTGGTATGGGTCCTTGTAGACCGGTTGTCAAGATTGGTGGTTCCTTATTGGGCAATAGTCCTTGTAGAAGGGTAGCCCTTATTGATGGGTGGTATGGGTACTTGTAGACTGGTTGTCAAGATGGGTTATTCCTTATTGGCCACTGGTCCTTGTAGAAGGGTAGCCCTTATTGATGGGTGGTATGGGTCCTTGTAGACTGGTTGTCAAGATGGGTGGTTCCTTATTGGCCACTGGTCCTTGTAGAAGGATGTCCCTTATTGATGTGTGGTATGGATCCTTATAGACCAGTTGTCAAGATGAGTCATTCCTTATTGGGCAATGGTCCTTGTAGAAGGGTTGCCCTTATTGATGGGTGGCATGAGTCCTTGAAGACCGGTTGTCAAGATGGGTGGTTCCTTATTGGGCAATGGTCCTTGTAGAAGGGTAGCCCTTATTGATGGGTGGTATGGGTCCTTGTAGACCGGTTGTCAAGATGGGTGGTTCCTTATTGGGCAATGGTCCTTGTAGAAGGGTAGCCCTTATTGATGGGTGGTATTGGTCCTTGTAGACTGGTTGTCAAGATGGGTGGTTCCTTATTGGCCACTGGTCCTTGTAGAAGGGTGGCCCTTATTGATGGGTGGTATGGGTCCTTGTAGACCGGTTGTCAAGATGGGTGGTTCCTTATTGGGCAATGTTCCTTGTAGAAGGGTAGCCCTTATTGATGGGTGGTATGGGTCCTTGTAGACCGGTTGTCAAGATGGGTTGTTCTTTATTGGGCAATGGTCCTTGTAGAAGGGTGGCCCTTATTGATGGGTGGTATGGGTCCTTGTAGACCGGTTGTCAAGATGGGTGGTTCCTTATTGGGCAATGGTCCTTGTAGAAGGGTAGCCCTTATTGATGGGTGGTATGGGTCCTTGTAGACCGGTTGTCAAGATGGGTTGTTCCTTATTGGGCTATGGTCCTTGTAGAAGGGTAGCCCTTATTGATGGGCGGTATGAGTCCTTGTAGACTGGTTGTCAAGATTGGTGGTTCCTTATTGGGCTATAGTCCTTGTAAAAGGGTAGCCCTTATTGATGGGTGGTTTGGGTCGTTGTAGACTGGTTGCCAAGATGGGTGGTTCCTTATTGGGCAATGGTCCTTATAGAAGGATAGCCCTTATTGATGGGTGGTATGGGTCCTTGTAGACCGGTTGTCAAGATGGGTGGTTCCTTATTGGGCAATGGTCCTTGTAGAAGGATAGCCCTTATTGATGGGTGGTATGGGTCCTTGTAGACCGGTTGCCAAGATGGGTGGTTCCTTATTGGGCAATGGTCCTTGTAGAAGGGTAGCCCTTATTGATGGGTGGTATGGGTCCTTGTAGACCGGTTGCCAAGATGGGTGGTTCCTTATTGGCCACTGGTCCTTGTAGAAGGGTAGCCCTTATTGATGGGTGGTATGGGTCCTTGTAGACTGGTTGTCAAGATGGGTGGTTCCTTATTGGCCACTGGTCCTTGTAGAAGGGTGTCTCTTATTGATGTGTGGTATGGATCCTTATAGACCAGTTGTCAAGATGAGTCGTTCCTTATTGGCAAATGGTCCTAGTTGAAGGGTGGTCTTAAGAGATGGCTGTTAATGTTCCCGTTGTCTGAGAAGGAGGATGTGGATAGTCTTTGGAGAAAGTTGCTGTTATAAATGGGTGGCCCTTTCATGAATACCTACCCTTTTTGACAGCTGATCGATAGAAGCATATTTGAATTCATTTTTCTTTCTACCTTGTTGATACTTTAGGAGGACATGGATCTGTTTGAAGAGCTTCATTATTATTTCAAGTTTGCTGCTGCGTCCTATGGTTGGAAGGGCTATGTGATGGTCTACGGTGCTGAAGGATGCTGTACAATGACCAGAGAATGCAGGTAAGTCTTACCATCAGCTCTTTGGCCCAAATGGAGCGTTGTGGCCCAGTGGATAAGTCTGCGGACTTTGAAACAGACGGTCGTGGGTTCAAATCCCAGCCATGGCGTAGTTTCCTTCCGTAAGTAATTCATCCACATTGTGCTGCACTCAACCCAGGTGAGGTGAATGGGTACCTGGCAGGAATTTATTCCTTGAAATGTGTGTGCGCTGCAATCTTAGTAATTATGGCTGTCAAGCTACAGCTGGGGTAATAATATCCAAGTCCTTTTGAAGCGCATAGAGACATAATTCATAATGTGATATGCCCTATACAAGAACTGAATATTATTATTATCATTATTCATAAAGGTGGCTTTAAATTTTTAGTTTGAAACCATGGATTCTGCAGATTTCTTACATTGATTACACTTAATTTGATGCGTATATTGAGAGAGTATCCATTGATGAATGCACACTTTTTTCTTTACACATATTCTTTAGTCAGTCCGGCATGGGTGTTCAAATTCTTCCCAAAACCCCTCTTTATTTCTTTTATCTTGCCTGGTGTTACATACTTGTTAATAATGTTTGTTGAATGTGTTTTATTTGAATTTCAATAATGTGTAATTTTATATACCGGCATGTGCAATACTCTCTCAATGTTTTTTTCCGTGAGGGCTTTGCATGCCTCTGGGCAATAGTACTGAATTTTACTTTTGCGAGCCCTGGCCCATGGAAAACACATTTTCTTACTCTTTTCTTCTTTTCTTTCGTTTCTACTTATCCATATTATTTTTGTAATTACAATGTACAATTTTTGTATGTTTTTTATGGCCAAATTAATAATAATAATACTAATAATTTCATCAAAGTGCACTAAATTGAGTCTTGTTACTAGGGTTTCAGCAGTAATGATCCCATCTTTTTAATTAATGAGTCAACTGTTCGTGTTAATTAATATGCATAAATATAATACATGATTATGATATATTTTTGGTCTGGCAGCGGCGGTGGCATAAATGTTGACTGTGAGAATTAATCAACTGTTACTGTGATATTTCATTCAACCAGCTTGTTCTTATCCTTTCGTTCCTCAGATGCTGTTGTTTTAAAAGAAGACGTCACTACCACCTAGACGAGACGTCCGACCCGGATGCCGACAACTGCTGCATGTGCAACTTTGCCGCCCTGAAGAAGATGTCCGGCCTGAGCAACAATGACATCATCTACGCAACATTCCATGTCTCGGTCAGTAGCAATAAAGAGGACTCCTCTGTCACCGAAAGCTATGGGTTAGATACCGAGGGCTTGGTCCTGGTTGGGCGGACCAACGAAAAGGGGGGCTTGAAGAGGGACGTTCCAAATTCCAGGGGTGACAAAACCCCACTTGATGCTGAGACCCCGGAATCAGGCATCTGCCTCACGACGAGCCTCTCATTCCAAGAGGAGATGGATGACCGCATGATGACCTTTGACGCGGGGTCGTTGGGGTCTTCCGATGTCTTTGATGATGGTTTATTGTCTTGTGGTGGTCGTTTTTGTTCTTGCTTGCCTCCCTCTCTTTCCCCTTGCAGCCAAGCTTGTTGTGATTCTGATGTTTTATCAGCTGGGAGTGTATCAAGCCTGTCACAGTCAGAAAACCTGGTATGCTATTTTATTATTTTTTTTCTCTCTTCCTCCAATCTTTATTTTCATTTTGTAGTCTCATTTTTTGCCTTTCAGTTTTGTTGCATGGCATGCTTGCAAGTTTTGAGTCTTGTTGCCCTTCTGTCACAAATGTTTCTTAGAAATCCCCTTCTCTCCCCCCTTCTCCCTGCCCACTTCAAGCCCTGGGTCTCCTTGCCCTCTCCTCCCCTTGCCCTCCCCTCCCCTTGCCTCCCCCTCCTCTTGCCATCCCCTCCCCTCTCCTTGCCTTCCACCTCCCCTCCCCTAACGCAACCCCTCATTTTTTGTATGGAAACTATTAAACCCACTTGTGTCCACCAACAACATAGAGAGTCATCTCTGTTGAATACATAACACTTACATTATATATCCCCATTCTTTAGTTAAAAATAAAAATCTATGTCTTTAGAAGAAAATATAGAATTAATTAGAAGATAATAATTTGTCCATTAGTTTTCAGTTTAGTTTTGAAATCCAGTAGAACAAAAGCAAATCACTAGTATTTATGTCGGTGACGGACATGTAACTGTTGTCCATGAATACACGTACATCACCATTTACATGTTAGAGTTCTTGTCTATTAGTAAATAATAATAATAATAGTTTTTTAATTAATATTGAGTCAATCAACACATCAGATTAGAAGCACTTTCATCATCTGTTGTTGATACAAGTATCTTTAGACATTCTTTATGGGTTGTAATTTGTCACATGACAGATCATAATTGTCTCCTAGACATAGGAATACATTCATTTTCATTTAGAAGAATTTGATGTTCTTGCATGATTTCAAGATCAGTTTAATAAAAAACAATAAAAAGATATATATGTATATCTTATTGGACTTCTTATATTATTATTTATAGAAAATATGCTTATTGCAAGAAAACATTTTTTCTGAGCAATAATGCATTTTAGGTGTTCATAAATTTATTTATTTTAGTTTAAAAAAATTGATAGATTAGTATGAAATATATTGTTTTTTTTTGGTTGCAAAAAGTTGAATCTAGTTTAGGAAGAACATTGTACACCCGATATTAAATTGGGTTGGTCAGTGTGTATGAGGACCCCTCTCCCTCCCCCTCTCATTCTTCACTCCCCCCTGCTCTCTTTCTTTCTTTCTTTTGTTCGTTCTTTCTTTCTTTCTTTCTGTATCTATCTCTTTTCTCTCCCCTGTATCAATCTGTTTCATGTTATGCATGACTTCAAGAACTGGAGTACATCAAAGAAGAAGTTCTTTTTTCAATCATTTTTAATGACATAAGCTTTAGTTGTAATATGCATATTATTAAAATTCTCACAGTCACTGCATACATATATATATATGGGGGAAAAGTATCTTTGCTATAATTTCAGTAAAATGCCAGGAAAACAACCTACCTTTCATATTACAGTCAACAATGAAGTCATACATAACAGTTTTATGCCCCCCTCCCTCTCTCTACTACCGCCCCCATCCCCCTCTCTCGACTACCGTCCCCTCCGGCCCTCCCCATCTACTTTTCACTATAGCATATTAAGCTTTGCTATTTCTGTAACTTGTTGGTTGTTTTGGTTATGTTATGCCAATTTGAAGTGGACATTTCTATGCCATATTCTCCAGCTGCCTGGCTTTTTTCTTCACTCTCGTATTACTACCAGTATCTAGTTTCCGAGTGTTGCGTGATTTGAAGCTTTCGATTTCAAGGTTTAAAGAGAAAGTCCAATTTGATTGAAAAGAAAAAGAGACTCCACTCTTCAGACTTGAGTCAAAATTCATGCATTTTGAACTTATTTTTAGCCAAAATGGCTCATTTTAGATGATTTTCATCTTTTTCTTTTTAATTCAATTTCAAGTGGCACCCCTGATATGACTTTTTAAAGGTAGTGAGGAATCAAAATTTTCTGGATACATATTTAATAGGTTTTTGTAGACTTATTTTCAAAGGTAAAATTGAAATAAAGTAGACAATATGAGAAGAATTATTAAAAGTCAACTGCGATTCATTAAGTTTAAAAGGTCATGAATAATAGAATACTATTTTTATAATTAAAAAAACAACAACAACTTATTCCACAAATAGCCTCTTTTTACATATCCTCCAGTATGAAATGAGTTTAAATTAATATTTTGTCATGAAAAAGATGTAAGAAAATCATAAAATATTAAATGTTCAATCATTGAAATAAAACTGATATGAAATGAGATAATAGAGTTGCCACTGTAAGTTATAAACAGATTACATAGCTTTTTTTATATTTTGTTTGATTGGTTTCAGACATTTTTTTTCTGGTTTATGTAAATTTATTTAAGTTTATTGGACTTCCCTTTAATCTGATATAACTTTACAGCTTTGCTTGGATAGTCTTTGCATGAGCTATGCCTATCATAGCAGAATCTATCGTAGTTGAAGATTGCTCTGCATTGTTGCTTCGCTTTGCCCTTTACTCTTGCATGCTTATCATTCCGCCTCATTTTAGAACTTTTATCTGGACCCCGGAAATATGTGACAGCGCTTGATATTTTGCCTGAATAACGTTTGAAATTAACATTACATGACATTAACATTAATTGACATGTCTTGCTCGTCATTGAGGCATGATGTAATATGCGTATGTGGACAGCCTATGCACCCATCCAAAACATTGTGCAATTCTTTTAGGGCATCTATTTCCCTTTTGCTTCTTTATTAACTTGCTTGATATTGTGTGGTGTTTTACACACAAATATCTCCCTGAACTCCGCCCGCCTTGTAGAATTTCTGTACTGCTTTTCTATTTTCATCAGATGAATACTCGATGGCAACGAGCTTGCGAACTTGTCTTTTCTATACTCTTCTGCAATACAATGCCAAATGGAGCAAGTGACAAATAAGAATATTTGAGTTGATATTTTCATATTTGTCATTTTGTATTTTTTTTCTTGAAATTTTTTTTTTCCATGAATACTCATTCTGCTCAGAGATATGTCAGGCAAACCAATATGATATTGAATCGATAATAGGTACAATTTGTTCATTTGCAGGAAACATCACCATTTGTCACTTGCCCCCTTCTGACATTGTACGGTGGGATTTACTTCTGCAGTGCTCTTTAATAGTTTCTTGCTTTTCCCTCCCTGTGTTTGTTAGAGTGTTCCCCCCCCCCCCTCTGAGTGGAGTAGAATAATCCAGCTGTAACATCAGTGTGGGTTTGTGCTTTTGTGTTCTTGGGATATTCCACTATGGTGACAGGTAAATATGTTATGATTGAAAGAGTGGTTTGCAAGCTAAAATATTTTCATAACTTGAATGTTGGTATTGATGCACTATATGGTTTTCTTTTTTTTTCAGAATGAGTATTTTGTGTTTTGCTTGTAACTTAGGGAAAACTAACTTTTAAATTATAAATGTTTGTCAGAGTATGTTCTCTTGAGTAACTTACAAGCAAAACCAATCCACTCTTGAAGAGGGTAATTAAAACGTTAGTGTTAAAAACCAACTTTAGTTTTGAAAACCAGAAACAAAAAGTTATTATTTTGATTACAAATAAATAAACAAAATCACACAGAAGAACTGGATGGCAGTAAGATTCTTCTACTCTTTCTCCTAGTTTTGAAAGCTCCTAAATATTTTATTGTTTGATTATTTATACAATCAGTTGAAAATTTTGTTTTGAAAGCAGGTTCGGTTTCTGATCGAACCATCAGTACGGATACATACAATGTGTGGTTAATGTGTATGCTCAATGCCTTGCATTATTATCCCTACACATATTACTTATATTCAGTTTCAAAGAGAAAAATATGATATGAAATAATAATTCACACACGTATTTAGACATTTACTGAGTCAAGTGTTTGAGGTAATGTTTTTTGTAATTGATATATTTTTTTAATACACGAAATCTGATATTGCATGTTACGTTGACATTGTGTCACTGTGATTTAAATGTAGGCCTATATCACACATAATAATAATAATAATAATCCGTTTTTATATAGCGCTTAATACATCGGAACGACGTGTCTAAGCGCTTTACAGATATATTATTACCCCGGACATATAGGTCTAATATTCTATATTTACATATATATCTATAAAATTGATTTTTTTTTCCCCTCCACAATATACCACCACTATATATATACCACATATATTTATGTATTAATTATTACAAAAGATCATGTACACACGGCATACTGTATTGAAGATATACATTAAACACAGATAAACACTCACAGTGTTGCATATTTCAAACAAGTGGGACCATTAAAGATAGCTAATGAGCACTCAAGAATGGATAGATTTTCTTTCACTTTTCATTTGGTGTAATTAGATTCATATAGGACACATTTTTTTACAATTCATATTTAATTTTAGGGTGTTTCACGTTATGTACTCTCTGCTTCATTGTGTGGCTATGGCTTTGGTTTTTGCCATGTTAAAAGAGTTCAGTTTATTCTCAAATGAACATCCTGTGAGTGTTTCATTCACATATTTGTCATATATAGTTGTTATAAGCTACTGAAATCCTTGCATCTGATTGGCTGAGCACAAATTTGTCAGAGAAGATTACTCATAAGTGAAACACTGCTCTTGTGTGATTAATGGTGGCAGCGGTGGGATAAGTGCAAGTAGGTATAAAGGGCCCTGTTTTATAAAGCTTGTCATCAATTGCAAGTTACAAACAGCTGTCATAAGTTAATGAAATCCTGCAATTATCATATATTTCCAACAGTTATTGATAATAAAGTCCATAAGCAATGGTGGCAGCGTTGGGATACATGCAACAAGATGTAAAGGTCCGCTTTTCATAAAGCTTGTTATCAATGGCATATTACAAGCTACTGTTATGAGGCAAGGAAGCACAGCATTATAATTGGCCAAAAACACATTTTTTCAGAGATTTCTTGCAGTTCTTATGATTAATTATCTTCATTAATCTATGATCTTACCATAAAACTTACATTTGTCTTATCATCATCGAGGGGCAATATCTTGAAATGTAATACTAAAGCCATGTAATTTGTTTAGATAATAGCAAATATGTCATATATTAACTTGATGACAAGTTTTATGAAATAGGATCAAATTGGAACCAAATATAAATCTGAAGTTTAGCAATTGGCGTTAGGATTCGGGTGGTTCTGTATTAAGTGAAAGGGGGTCTGGGAAGATAGATGTCAATCTGTAAATGTTGAATGTTAGACAAGTAGATGAGTCAAGAATTGAACCACACATAGCCACACAATGAGTGAGAGTAAAACACAAGATGGTGTTAAACTATTGCAATTACAAGGGACATAATTTTGCACTAAAATCATTCCAAAATGACACAAAATTAAAGTGAAGAATTCATCAAAATTTTTGAAATAATGATTTAAAAAAATCAAATTATGCAATTTCATATCACAGAGGATCTTAGTTAATGGATACATGTTTTATAATAGAATATCCCATATATATTTGTTTTATAGCTTGATGTTTTTTAAGTGTTTACTAGCATACATTTTTGTGTATTTCAGTAATTCATCACTAAACAGAAAGTCTGTTTGAAAAAGGAAGGGCATTAATTTCTGTTGAAAATCATTATCTGGGTTATGACTTTTTCATCAAAATTTTACTTTTAAAACTTTGATGGGAGAAAAAAAATTGGCATCAGCTAACAAGCGTTTGTTTGATACATAGCACATAATTTCTCCATGTGTTTCTAAAAGACAAGGGATTTTATCATTTTATAAACCCACTTGCCCCCGACCCCAGAAAAAATGATTTATCACGTACATCATGTACATATAAAATCTTTCAACAGTTATCTGATACATTGCCTCTGTAGTTTCAGAGTCTTTAAAGAATTAGAAAAATTGCCATCTTTTTATCTAACAAGTAGTCACATATATTGCAGTTCTATGGTAAGTTTTTGCAAAAAGCACGATTTTAATGCCCTTCTGATTTCTATACAAATGATATGATATTCAATATTTATAACCAATCATAATCGTGTGACCAGTTATCTGTGTTGTGATTTGTCATGTAGCATGCACGTAAGGTAGTTAGACAACCTCGCATGACGACAAAGATTGCGAAACGAACGTCTACTTCAAAGGTAAAATGATCTGTGTTATATATCAATGCACGGTTTGCCGCACGCCACGACACTAACTCGTGCAGTAACAACTGCATTCTAACGCTTAGACGGCACGGTTTTTAACAGTTACGACTGCTGCAATGATGACTGCTTCAATGTACATCGGCATGAGCTGATGCACCACAAGGCCTATGGGGTAATATGTGCTATCATCTACATATCATGGGATATGCATTGATATTGACTGCTTTGAGGTGCAATGGTTGAAATTATAATGCATGGTGATCTTGAAGTGTTGTTTCCAAGGTCAAGTTAAGGGTTAATATGTAGTCCCGAAATTGGTAGTTGTGAAGCATAATAATTATCTGGATATCGGGGAATACTCAGAGGTTTACACCAAGAAAAAGACAAATCTGTAAGAAAATTGCTTTTGATCTGTAAGGGACCTTTCACCATGTATTTACATATAGTAATGAGGTGGTAACACTGAAATCATTTTATCATCATCAAGTTTTAATGAAGAGAGTAGATGTTCTATTTAATTTCATGGACATTTCATACAATGAAAGTGTAATCTTTTATGTTATTTCAACAAGTTATCATTAATTGATATGAGATCTTGAGTTCATTATTGCACAGATTTGAATGGCTTTGACTTAGAAGTTTTCACAATGCCTTTTTACATCCATAACCAAGGCTACTAACTCACACGATTATTTTGCTGATATATACAATGTTATTTTATGCATGAGTTAGGATGAATGATGGTAGCAATGATAACAGAAACGGTAACAAAGATGATTGTTCTGACCCATATTACAAAAGTTTTGGTTACCCTTATATGGTCCACATTTTTTCCATGATGTGATCATGAAAATTTAGTAAAAAATATTCTAATGTTATTATTTTTTTGGGGGTGGGGTGCAATTTGAATTAAGAAAGGATAAACAAATTTTACCAAGTCTTTGTAAAATGTTGAGACACAATGGCCCGAATTCACAAAGGTAGTTTTGAAAACCCATGGTTGAATCCATGGTTTATGCAGATTTCCGGTATAAATTACGCTTAATTTGGCGCGTATCGGGTGCGTGTGCATATAAAATGTCCAATTGTGATGTGCACTTTTGTCACAGTGCGCCAAATTGATGCCTGTTACCGTGGTTAGATACGCTATTCTATTCATGAGTCCTCTGTTTAGAGAGTGGACTCATTAATTCAAAACAGTGGACTCATGAATAAAATAACATGGATAACCACGGCAACAGGCTTCAATTTGGCGTACTGTGACAAAAGCTTGCATCAGCAGTGGACATTTTTTTAAATATGCGGTAAAATAAGCGTAATTTATCCAGTAAATCTGCATAAACCATGGACTCAACCGTGGGTTTTCAAAACCACCTTCGTGAATTCGGGCTAATATTTTTTGCTGAATGTCGTTTTTGGCACATCCTTTCATGGGCATAATATCGTTTTTGCATTATAGTTCTCTAAGCAACCATTCCATTTCTGTATTAAAATGAAAATTGAATTAGAGTCTTGAACATATGCCGGATTCGTAAGGAAAGATTATGAAGAATAGTGGAATTTTTTTATGCCGTTCATACTTATGTAGCCCCCTGAAGTTTCTTAAAGAGATAGTCAAAGTTTCAAATCTGAACAGTACTTAGATTCATTGCCTTACAGTGCAGAAAGGAGTTATTGTTTGGATTTATTTTTCATTTTCTTTTGTTCACATTTTAATGCCCAGCAAAATCAAAGGATGAATGAAATGAAAGTTTAACAATTGATATAATATCCTTGCCAAAGGATATCAAATTGTCCTTAGAAATCTTGTTTTTATACAAAAGAGCACCTTGATAAACCATTACTAGCATCAAGTTAAAAATTATATTTTGCATCTTGTTTTACTTTTTACTTTGTGTAGCATAAATTTTACTTTGTTTTGAATATTCACTCCTAATTTTTGATGCCTTAATGAATAAATTGGTTCCTGCAGATGATTGGTTAGCCATTCACATGCTTCATCGTGATTGGTCGATTCACACAGTGCCAATAATCCATTTATGTGTCACCCCGCATTCAGGCTTTTCAGCTTTAGTTGTTATATATCCAAGGGGCCATTTCATGAAGCTGCTTTTAAAGAGATACTCCGGGCTGGAGATATTCATATCTCAATAAATAGAGTAAAATTCACAAAGCGAAATGCTGAAAATTTGATCAAAATCTGATAAAAAATAACAAAGTTATCTAAATATTTGCATTATTCCAGTGAAACAGTTCTAGGCATGTCTTCATGAATATTCATTAGGTGGGCTGACGATGTCATATCCCCACTTGTTCTTTTGTATTTTATATTACGGTATATGAAATAAGGTTTATTCAAAAATTTTCTACCAAGAACTAAAACAATTGGATTGAAAACTGATTAAGTGCATTAGTTATTTATTGCTGCAACTCGTTTCATTATAATGGAGACACATCATTTACACGTGTATGAAAAAATGAAGCAGTTATGATTTCATGTAATAACATAAGAAAAAGGAAAGTGGGGATGTGACATCATCAGCCCACCTAATGAATATTCATGATGACATGCATATAACTGTTTTCACAAAATATTGCTAAACTTTGAATTTCAATAACTTCATTATTTGTTATCCAATTGAGATGAATTTTTCAGCATTTTGCTCTGTGAATTTTACCCTATTTATTTAGATATAAATATTTTCAGCCTGGAGTATCCCTTTAAGTTATACATGACTTTACACACGACTGGTGACCATTTCTTTGGTGCTAAAATAGATACCCTGAATGTTCCCTGTTTTAAAAAATGGGAGTGCATTTCCCTATAATCCCTTTAAAATCTTTGTAACATATTGAATCTTTCTGTCAGATGCTTGTTAAAATGAGAATTAATCTTCCAATATAAGGGCCCCGTCTTACAAAGAGCTACGATTGATCCGATCAACCACAACTCTGGAAAGCCAGCAATGTCAACATCTAAAATGCATCTTTGTTAAATTGTTTTTATTTAGATATGCTGTATATTAATTCATTCATCGTTTTCTTGAAAATTGAGTGTGCTTCCCTTGGTATACAAAGGACGTTTTGGAAATTTCCTGAAAAGAAAATGATGACATTGATGGATTTCCATACAGTTGAGGTTGATCCGATCAATTGTAACTCTTTGTAAGACGGGCCCCAGATTTGCTGATTGGGAAACAAAATGATTGAGAATCTTGTTATGCACCAAAGAACTCATCTCTAGTCGGACATAAAGTCATGTGTAGCTTAACATCAGCTTTTTGAAACACATACTTTTTTACATAGATGTATTAATTTGATAAATGTGCAAACATTAATAATATGAGCCATTGAATCTATTAATACAATTTAACATATCAGTATATTATTGTTATTATAAAACCTGTTTTTTCTGCTAGTTTCGCAGTGATGAGGTAGTCATTTAATATTTTGAGGAAAAATGAATAAGAGTATTGTTGTTATTTCTAACATGCACTCAGCAAGTTTTAATTTTGCCAAAACAAGCTCTATGATAATGTTTGCATGAGAATTAATTTTTCACATAATTTGCAGATATTTGGAATATGTCATTAAGAGATTTATGAAATAAATGTTGTGCCATATATTCAATTTATTTCAATCAACTGCTTGGAAATTTGGAATATTTGAATGAAATAAATATTTTAAATATTTATTTGATTCAGAATGACTTATACCAGACAATCTAATTGTCATTAAATTGAAAAAAAAAATGAAATTTTATATTGCCAATTTGAGGAGGCAACAGGATCATTTTTGCAATTTTTTTTTTTTTTTTCTATTTGATCATCAGGTATGGGAGACACCGTTCTTTGTTGCTCTTGATCATGAGAGGAGACGAGTGGTCGTTTCTATCAGGGGTACCCTGTCTGTCGCTGACATAGTGACAGACTTGAGTGCAGACACAAGCCCTATCTCCAGTCAAGACGAATCATCACCATACCAAGGCCATAAGGTAAGCTCGGGAGTGGTAGTGTGGGTTGAGATGTGAATGTGCACCATTCAAATTTACAAAAGACACATTGTGCAGAATAATCTGCCTTACCGCCCTTTCACACAGTAAAAAAAATCGTAATTTGAACGATGATTCCAGTGAGAAATAAGGCTAATGACAAATTTTTAGCACGTGTGAAACCAAACTGGAATCATTAACGCTAATCACAGTCACGAATTCAAATTCTACTCTGGAGGTGAATTCAAGTTAAGTTTCACCCATATTACGGTACGAATTTTCCGTGTGGAAGGCTTGACCTCCACAACATCTTTTGGGGGCGGAGCTTACGTGACCTTTCAAGCACTTCCGCAGATAATACAATTGTCATGCACTCATCTTAGTTTGCATTTTCGATGCAGTGCTTTGATTGACAAGTCACCAAGGACACATACCGCCTTCGCTCGGGAATTTGAATTCAAATCACAATTTGCGAGTGAGTGAAAGGTCCGACGATTCTAAAGACGAATTGCAATCACTATTACAATGATTCAAGATTCATGTGTGAAAAGGCATATCTCTTTGGTACCAGAGAAATCTGTTCGACTTAAAAGAAATTCGACTTGAAAGATGCAAATAACACAAGCTTTGCATAATCTAGTCTGAAAAATTGTGTCGACTTTAATAGGTGGCTTTTTGATTGATGGAATTTTGAACTATGTATATCTGAGAATTACAGTTTTGAACTGCTTAATACAATGCTTCTATAAAGCACGTTAAACATTTGATCCTTATTACCCTGGGGCGGTATTCTGAACATTGTCTTTTCTCCATATTTTATCTTTTCTCAGAGATATGACAAAATCGGTATTCTGGTGGATGTCATAACTTTTGTCACAAAAATTGTCATAAATTTCATCTCTTCTCTTTAACGCGCACCAAAAATACGCGGCTTTAAATGCGCGTAATCCTTTTATACAAGCAAAAGATATGACAAAAGTTATGACAGATGGGTAGCAGTCACAAATTTTGTCATATCTTTTAGTACCAAATATCCCGATACCCTGCCGGCTAAATGTCAAGCAAATAGCAGATTTGTGACAATATCTCGGAGAAAAAATGACAAAATTTATACAGTGTTCCAGAATACCACCCCTGGTCATTGGATTACATAACGAGACTACACGTAAGGTCACCATCTTTCCATCTGAGGGAGAATTTGAATCCCCTTCTCTTTGGAGAGATTGTTCCTTATGATGATGCATCAAGCAAAACTAGAATTTACTGATTGAATTATTTACTTATTGTTCTGGAGGATCTATGTAAAGAATCCATCTGATTTTGAAATCTTATAGAATTTCATTGTTTTTGCCAGGGTATGGTTGAAGCAGCTAACTACATCAAAAGAAGATTGATAGATGATATGTTACTACACCAAGCATTTACATCTGATGAGGTAAGATTGACATTTAATTCTCATTCTGAACATTATAAAACATAATTAAAGATAGTCCATCCATATTTAATTGTTCGAAATAAACAAAAAATGAAATACTCCGAAAATTTGCTTTGCCCAATTTATCGTGGGCCCGTGCAGCGCCAGATCAACGAGGCTCTTACCGTTTAATCGTTGACCACCAAACAGCAATTCTCATCTTTGAATGTCTGTTGGTCTGACACGGCCGGGTTTGAATCCCCGACCTCCTGGTTGTGAATTGGACGCTCTACCAACTGAGCCAACCCGCCGGTGTTGTCATAAGATGATTAATTTAGATGATCATTCAAATATATCTTACAATATGAATTAATCATTGTATATTGGTAAGAAGTGTGCTCAATATTTTCTAGTTATGACATTTTCCTTCATCACCAAATTATTCAACTTCAAATTGTTCTAATAGGTGTATTTAATGGCCTTGGTCACTAAAACAAGAATTTCTTGAAACTTAATGGCTATGCTTGCTGACTGTCAGGCTTGTAAATAAGAAAGTAATAATCTTTGATTTCCCTCATTTCTGATTTCTCTTTTTATATATTATTGAGGATGTTGAATTTGGCAAAGTTTAATTTCCTTTTGATTGAAATAAGAACATCTGTATATTCTTGTTTAACAACTTGTATAGGCAAGGGGAACGCAAAATTATGAATTGCTGTTGGTTGGTCATTCTTTGGGAGCCGGTACGGCGGCCATCTTGGGTATCATGCTACGACCAGACTACCCAACTCTCAAGGTTTATGCATACTCGCCTCCGGGAGGGTTGCTATGGTGAGTGGGATGATGATGAAGATGGTGATGGTGATGATGATGATGATGATGATGGTGATGGTGGTGGTGATGATGGTGATGAAGGTGGTGATGATGGTGGTGATGATGGTGATGATGATGGTGATGATGGTGATGATGATGGTGGTGATGATGATGATGATGATGATGGTGATATAATAATAATAGCCAGTTTTTATATAGCGCTTTTCCCAGAACGGCTCAAAGCGCTTCACAGCATATTATTACCCCGGTCATTGGATTCATTTCAATCCCGCACAAAAAGTGCACAATTTCAACTCCCTGGGGAGTATTCCTTGCATTCATCGGAGCCTCATAATGGCGCTGGCAAATTCAAGCTTACAATAACTTTCGCATCCTACTGGGTACCCATTTAGCACCTGGGTCGAGAGTGACAAAGTGTGGATTGATGCCTTGCCAAAGGATGCTAGACCGCGGTGGGATTCGAACACACAACCCGCTGTTTACAAGGCGAGAGTCAGAACCACTACACCACGGCTCTTCCATGATGATGATGATGGTGCTGGTAACAATGATGGGGATGATGATGGTCGTGATGATGATGATGATGGTGATGATGGTGATGATGATGATGGTGATGATGATGATGATGAATGGTGGTGATGATGATGATGATGGTGATGATGATGATGATGATGATGGTGATGATGATGGTGATAATGATGATGATGAATGGTGGTGATGATGATGATGATGATGATGATGATGGTGATGGTGATGGTGATGATGATGATGATTAATGGTGGTGATGATGATGATGATGATGGTGGTGATGTTGGTGATGATGGTGATGATGATGATAGTGATGATGGTGATGATGATGATGATGATGATGATGATGATAGTGATAGTGATGATGGTGGTGATGATGATGATGATGGTGATTATACTGATACTGAAAGTGATGATGGTGATGATGATGATGATGGTGGTGGTGGTGCTGGTGATGATGATGAGGAGGATGATATTTGTTATAACGATTACAACGATGATGATGAATTGACGATGGTGATGGTGATACGGCTGCTGCTTATGACGATATTAATAGTGGTGATGGTGATGGTGAGCCTGATGATGCTGCTGCTAGCTGATGATGATGTTGATGATGATAATGATTTATTTTTCCTTTTGTTTTTATTCTTTCAGCAAGGAATCATCAGAGTATGCTGCTGAGTTTGTAACCTCTTTAGTGGTCGGTAAGGATGTTGTTGCCAGGATAGGTCTCTCTCAGATGGAGTTCCTCAGGGCTGATCTTCTTAACTGCATCAAGATGTGCAGAGATCCCAAGGTAAATTGCTCAGCCATTTTTATATATCAATTCATTTTAATTCAAATCAACTTGATCTCAATCTATTCCATAGAATACTAACATGAACGTGTATAAATATAATGATCAAGATTCAATACAATTGCATCAATATTATTATAATGATAAATATAAAATGACACAAGTAAAATTGCTACATAACAAGCTTTAGGATTTGTCTGGACAGCTACCATAACCCCAATTGAATTCATAGGAAAAGGACACTAGTTAAGAAAGAATGAAAAATCATAATTGTTTGATTTAAGAATAAAAGATGGGTATTTGATGTTTGAAAGGTACTCACATATTAGACTGCATTTCACTTTATTAACTGTATATATATTTTCCTTCAAACCAGTGGAGAGTTATAATGGGTGAGCTCCTATGCTGCTGCACTGTCCACTCCAAAAACCTGGCCCCCGTCGAAGATGTGGACACCCCGTCTCCGTTTCCGTGTCGACTTGACAAAGCCTTCCATCCCACAAACCACGCCCTGGTGCTGTCGACGCACAGCCCCCTCTACCTACCAGGGAGGGTGCTGCAGATTGTCAGGAATAACCACAAGAGAGAGGGGTAAGTAGCTGATAAAATTACCTGCATCACAGTTTCTACCTCTACAAAGAAATGATTATGACACCTGCATTTATAGCAGGAGCAAATGTTAGGTCACCCTCATGAACATCAGGGCCCCCTCTTACAAAGAGTTACGATTGATCCAGTGATTTGTAACTCTATGGAAATCCATCAGTGTCATAATTTTTTCTACTGGAAATTTGCACAATGTCCTTTGTAAACAAAGAGAAGCACAGTGAATGTTTAAGAAAATAATGAATGCATGAATATACATCATAGCTGGAAAATATTTTGAACGAACATGCATAATAGATGTTGACATTACTGGCCATTCATAGTTGTGATTGATTGGATCAATTGCAACTCTTTGTAAGACGGGCCCCTGGAGAGCATTTCATGAAACAACTAGTCAGTGATTTTCTCTGAAAACTGTTGTAAGCTAGTGAAATCCTTGCATCTGATTGGCTCAGAGCAAATTTGTCAGTGAAAAGGTCGATCCCACCGCTGCCACCATTAAGTCTAAAAAGAGGATACATTTTTTTTTAGTTCACCAGTGTAGAATTGATTGATGATTTTACGTATATATGATTATACATTCCATCATTGCAAAGCAAATATCCCCATCTCATTGAAAAATATAAATCTAATCCTAAATTTGAATATCTATTTTTAGAATGGCCCGATTGATACACTGAGAGAAAAAATGAGGGAGTGACTGAAATGTGACTCTATATTGTGCAAACCAGATATTTTGATTTATACTCTGCTTGTTGTCCTGGGTAGCAAGCCAACTCAACAATGGAAATTGTCTTTTCAGTGCAATATACCATAGATTTTCACCATTCAGCACATTTTCTGTAACAGCAATGCCATACCAATGAAGTAACAATTTAATTTATAATCCTCTATTTATATTTCCATCTATCTCTCTTCCCACCCAGTATCAGTAAGAAAGATTGTGCTTACTATGGTATCTGGAGGGACCTCGAGGATTTCAGTGAGGTTCTGATTTCACCTGTAATCATCAAGGATCATCTACCAGGAGGTGTCATGACAGCCTTAGACAAGGTCTGTACCTGGTCCAGACCAAGTTTTGGTCTAAATTATTAGTTTAGATGTTTAGTAAGTTAGAAAAGGTCATGTAATGGTGTAAAAATTGTATGATTTTATTGATGTATGATGTAATCAAGAGATAATTCACCAAGGATTATCTACCAGGTGGTGTCATGAGAGCTCTAGACAAGGTCCGTATCTGGTCCAAGATCTATGTCTTGGTCTCAGTTACTAGTCAAGAGTAGTGAGGAAGAAAATGATATTAAAAAGTGTATTATTTGATTGATGTAAGAAGTCATCAAGAGATAATTCAAGGGTTACCTACTGGGAGGGTGTCATGAGAGCTCTAGACAAGGCCTGTACATGGTCCAAGACCTAGATCTTAGTCTCAATTACTTCTTTGGACTAGTAAGGCAGAAAACACCAACTTAGATTATAAAAGTGTATATTGTTTAACTAATCTGTGGTGTCATCATTTAACCAAGGATCATCTGTCCCAAAGTTTAATGAGAGCTCTAAACACGGTGCAGTAACTAGTCTAGATCTTGCTGTCAGTGTATAGTTTTGACTATGACGGCAGAATAGGCCTGTAATGTTTTTGTGAGGAAGTTAATCCCTGGTCTGCGTCCAGATTACTGTCTAGTATTCTGTTATGTCATTTATGTATTTATATCTATCTTTAGTGCATGGAGTACGGGAAGAGACACGGTCTACCAAAGCGCTGGTCGCAGGTCGGGAGGGCCCCCATGAGTCCCCCATCCCCAAGTCAAGAGTTCAACCAACCACCTTCTTCATCGTCATCTCATTCATCATACCTGCAGATGAAACCAGCGAGATCAACAAGAGAGGGCACTCACACTGTACATTTCCAGGTAGGTTCGATCCGCGGCTGAGGCACCTATGCCCGTGAGCAGGGCATTTAATCAGCAATGCTCTTTTATCCTGCATTCAAATAAATTAAAATGCTAAACGCATTCTTGGTAACTAGGTGTGAATTTTTCTCTGTGGTTTTAGTGCTGAGTCAATATATATTGTTTTTTACTGGGGAAAGTCGATGATTTTTCTGTGGAGGCCGGGAACCGCTGAAACTAAAAAGTACATAAGAAATTCAGTGTTACTAAAGACCACTTTAAGACATATATTTCCTCATCTAGATTTATGTATTGTTGTGTGGACATGGCCGTTTTGTTTTGTCCGTTTGCGACTCGTCCATCTGTCGGTCACCGATGGACTGGTCAGTTTCACTCAGCCTCTTTTCGAAACACCTAGTTATGGTTAGAGTTTACCTACGTACTCTTGGGCAGGTCTATGAAATACGTTATATATGGGACCTTTTTGAAATAATATATCTCTCTCATAGTGGCATAGTGGTATTGGGTCTTGTGAACAGCTATTCATGACGGTGCCAAAATATGCGAGGCCAACAGGACTGCAGTGTCTGTAGAACACAGACAGGCTAGGAAGGCAAGGACTACCAACCTTGTATCAGCTGCCAGTATTCCCTTACCACGCTGCCAGAGCCTATTTAGGGCATAGATTGGCCTGACAGGCCATCTGCTGACCCACCCAGCCTAACTTCTCCAAACCCCAAGAAGATTAAATGATCCTCTTCACATTGATGAACAAACTGAGGAGTGCCGAGAACTAACTGGTTCCCGTAAACATATTAACAAAGATCACTTTTCTTGTCTGAAATCCTTGATTATTTCCATTTTCTCTTTTTTTCCTCTTTCCACAAATCTCCAGGATTCTCCTTCCAAATCATCAGGGTCTTCCAACAAATCCTCACCTACCAGAGGATGGGGAAACAAAGCTTCAGAATCCAACAACAACCTATTGCCTTCAGGTCTACCCTCAACCCCAGAAGAGCAGGTGCCATTCTTGCCGCAATCCTCAGGTATGTAGAGCTTAGAACTGATCTCCATTCCTGAGTTGATAGGGACTTCTGACAACTGAATTCAGGCCAGAAAACTTCAAATTAAATGAAGACTGAGTGCCTTTGAGTCTCCCTTCAATGCTGGAAGAACAGGGCCCCGTCTTACAATCCGATCAATCATAATTCTATGGAAATCCATCAGTGTCATAATTTTTTTCTATGAAAAATTTGCACAATGCCCTTTGTATGCAAAGAGAAGCACAGTTAATTTTCAAGAAAACAATGAATGCATGAATAAACATCATAGCTAGAAAATATTTTGAACAAACATGCATAACGGATGTTGACGTTGCTCTTTGTAAGACGGTGCCCTGCAGGTGGCATTCCTGTCTCAAGTATATGTCTTACAACTGATCTCCATTCATTTGGTAATAGTGATTCTGTTTTGCAATTTGGCACCTGAATTTGGGCCTGAAACCTTAGAATCTCATGACAACTCAGTGACGTAAGAGCAAGTACCGTACTTGGCTCAAGCCTCAGGTACGTAGGTATTGGAACTAATCATCATCCATTCATTAAGTGATAGGAATTTCATTGCAATCTGATACTGAAATGCTGACAAGGTTTAGTTTTGGGCCTGAAACCTTCAAATCCAATGACAATCTAGTAGCTTTAAGTTTCCCCTCATCGCCGGAAGAGCAGGTACTGTTCTTGCCTCATGCTTCAGGTATGGAGGTACCAGAACTGATCTGTTACTGACCTAATAAGAACTGAGACTGTTGTCTCAAACATCTCCAGTTTTGCTTCTGAGACATCGCTGCAACTACAGGAGACTACTGGTGACTTCCCCAAGATTTTCAAGAAAGCTGATTGATGCTTGGCTTGTAGACATCTCTGATTAGTCTCCTGCAAGTTGCACCTGTGTGAGACCTCAAACCATTTTTGTTGCAGTGATATCTCAGAGACTTTCTTAGAACAAAAATGGAAGATGTTGCAGTGGAATCTTTGCTGGTGAGATACAGCCTATATGAAAATTAGACTTCGTCTTTCAAATAATATGATACAATAATATAATTGGCAAAAGTCATCCTAGCTCATTCTAAACCTTGTAATTTCTTTATGTTAGAAATATTTTATTCATGTTTCTTTATTATCATTTTTTTTTCATTGATTCTATCCTGGTTATTTTCTATGGGATCATCCTCTTCTGAACATGGTAATAACATTGTCCCTGCCTGGATTTTGTGTTTCTGGAAACCAATGGATGCTGATTGACGAAGCAGAACAGTCTATTCCTGATGATAAACTAAGAACTAATTCCCAAAACGAATGGCCCAAAACAACTCTTACGAACCTTGCCTCAAACTTTTCAAGCGAGGGTGCTGCAGTGCACGAGCGTCTAGCCCCACTGGCCAGCAGCGAATCCTACACGGAGACGGAATCCGCAAGGTCTTCCATCTCCTCCACCAGCTACTCTTCCGTTCTCAACCGCTTCGAGACGTCCCCAACCACCAAAGATGAAGGCTACTGCTACTACGTCACAAACGAGTCCGAATCGACCGTGAATAACAATACCGAAGATTCCGGGGACGACTCGGAGAAACCAAATGCTATAAGGACTACAGCTACCATTGAATCAATGCCGTGTAACCATGACAACAAGGTTGAGGCGCCTGTTAAGACGTCACCACCATTAGTCGGACCTTGGAGTTTATTCCGTGGGGGTAACAGTCATATGTTTGACGAAGAGGGTAACGTGAAGGGGCGGACCTCCGCGGATGACAGGTACACTTTAACCTATGATGGGATGGATCTGGATCCTAATACCGGTAGCGAGGGGGGCACGGATTCACCCCTCTCCTCAAGACCTCAATCCAATGGTGAGTAAATTTTCTTATCAACTTCAAATGTAGAACTGGTCAACTGGAAATTGTTTAAGTTATAGTTTCTCATTCTCTCTAGGATGTGCATCTGTGGAGAGTTTCATGATTCAAATAAAGTCATTTTTTCACTAACAACTGTTATAAGCTACTGAAATCCTAGCATCTGATTGGCTCAGAGCAACTTAATCGGTGAAAAATCACTCTTTATTTGCTTCATGAAACACACTCTCCCAGACCAACTGATCTTGGGCAATGTACTGTAGAGTGAAGTCTTGTCATGTTAGCTTTCACTATATAGATGTCAGGTTATTACGTACTGCATAGATGAATAATATTTAATGAAAGATATTATAAAAAATGTATTTTTTCATATTTAAGAAATCATTCATGGCAAAATATGTGATTGATATTCATTAATGACCTTGCATTTCAGAATCTTTTTCCATTGGAATTTTTTATTGAGCACTGAATTGATGCATCTTGTTTTTATGATTTCACAAATAATTTCACGCCTGTTTTCCCCAAAGAAATGTATGTCTTTTTTACTTTATGGGGTTTTGGCCTCCATTTGAAAAATATAAAATAAATATTTCTTATTACTGAAATGTGCTGAGCTCAGTCGAAATGTTATTTCATCGTTATTTTTGATTTTTTTAATGATGCAACAAATATTTGCCACTTTGTTTATGAAAAAGACATATAGTGATTTGTTTTGTTTATATTTTTTCATTCAAACTAGTATGAAAAGGAGCAAAGGTAATCGCTTTCCAACTATATGCACAAGACTTACTGATTGAATTTTAAATTTTGACTTTCTAAAAGCAATGCATTCTAAATTAATCAAAGATCGACCAAAGCCAGAGATTAGGGGGGCAATGGAATTAAAATCTTTGAATCCTAGAGTGCTTTTAGAATGCAATTTCTGATTAACGTATGTTGCTTTTCTTGATCTTCGCTTTGAAATCATCTGCGTTTCTTCTCCTCCACGTTTTCTACTTTGCCGTTCTTGCAGGCTATGAAGTTTATGTAAGAATTCTTGAATAGATTTTCGGAATGTACATGTTGTGGTTTTGAATTTTTAGTGCATGCCATACTTATGATGTCATATGATATCATACAACTGCATATTATATCACATTTCACATTTTTGGTGTGACTCAATACATGTTCCTACACTCATATTTGGTAGATTGTCCCATAGTTTTATCTGCACTTTGATGTATCACATTGAGTTGAAATCCCACAAATATATATTTTTTTAAAATTATATATCCTAATTTGATATCATTCCCCTAATTTGTCATACTGAAATAAACTGAAATAACATTATAGTTTATACCATTTATTGAGGACTGTGTTTGGGGGTTTTCCACAATGCATGCATACATGTAGGTCTAGTCGCTTTTAGAGGTTTCATAACGGTTACTGCATGGTGAAATATTGAATTTTATTTGATATTATAATTATCTCAATATTTAAATAAAGAAATAAAGTTGGTGCATGTGCGTTAACTTGAAGGTAGTCCTTAATACATTGTGTGGGTCCTTTTTTTTTTAAAACTAGTTGTCTCCTCCCCTGATAAGTGGAAGTTTCCTAAATCTTTCTTAGTACCACAGAAATTTGTCAAGCTAAGGCAAAATTTAACAGACAAGATGGAAATATGTATTGTATATTTTGTTCAGAAAATTTGCGTCTACTCATGGCCGTACGAACAAAAATTTTGCTGGGGGGGCAGCACGCATAAACTTTTTAAAAAGAATTTTCAAAAGCGAGGGAGCGAAGCGACCAAGCTTGTCATTGGGGCATATTTGCATTTTGTCAAGTTAAATTGAAGGATTTGGCGCATACTTTTGGCGACTATTGTGAAAATTTTCAGCAAAAAAATGTAAATTTTCAAAATTTCTGGGGGGCAACTGCCCTTCCTCCCCCCGTGCTGCATATGACCATGCTTTCTCTTGGGTTGTTATTTGACTTATGCAAAGTCAAGTTTTGCAGTCTTCATTGTACCTGCTTAAATTACTTATTAATAAACATAGGGATATGAGCATATTGGTTCTTATCACTTTAATAGAAAAGATTAGAAAAGTTCTTGGAAGGTTTGTGATTCATTATTTATTTTTGTGGAGACCTGCATGCTGTGTTTGCATGAATCACATTTTTATTTCACATTGAATTTCATCCTCTTTCAAACAGATACTAAGAAGGGTAAAAACTTTGAATTCATTGTGTATTTATTTAATATGAATGATTAGGTTTTTAACTATTGTGATGCATTTATTATGAATATCTATGCATGGAATTTTATTTGAATGTGTGTTTTTCAGTGTGACATCATCAGTGTACACTGTAGACTTCACATCATGCATGCTTTGGATCCCTTATGTTTTTTTTATCAAACTTGTTTTTATCAAAAACATTTGATTGGACCATTACAAATTGTTTCTCTCATCCAAAAATGTATTATGAGCTGAGGTATTATAGTAGCTAATAAAAGGAACGTGTAACTTGCCATTAATAAGATGCATGACTGATAGAATTGGGTGCTTAACGTTAAATAGGCTAAGTATTCTATTCAAATTTTCCCCAAAGTAAAATATTAATAAAAAAACAACAACATTGAAATAAAACTCTTATATTTAATTGCCATGTCAAGAGTCTGTTTCCAAGGGTAAATTTGAGACTCTGACTTCTAATATTTACTTGATTATATCATGCATTTTACTAATACCTTTATTCAAGAAAATAAATGGGATATTTTGGTGTAAACCCCTCCCCCCTTCCGAAAAAAAGTGCAATAAAGAAACCAAATGGTGTACTTAGTAATACATATGGGCCATATAGTTTATTATTAATGAAATATTAGTATCACAAAAAGTTTGAGTTTCCCCCTTTGCCAATTTACTTGTAGTATAGGCTACCACAATGTAAGAACTTCAAAGCATCTTTTACCTAGAGCTATAGTTTAACATTTACTAAGAAATGAAATGTATTTAAGTCCATTGTGCTAAAATATTATACAATAATATCCTCTGGAATTAGAAAAAAGTAGGTAGGAAAAAAATGTTCAAACTTTTAACAATTTTATCTCAATGATGGAACACTTTCTCTACAAAGGAAAATTTATGAAGCTCTCAAAGCGTTCATTTGACATATTTCTTCAGCTGAGAGCAGAAAATGAATTTCGATGCAGTTTAAACCGTCTTCTTTCTAATGGATGCTTAAATAACTTTCTAATAACTAGTATCTTAGCTATAAAAAAATCTCGGTGAAATGACCCGGTCTGGCCAAGGTTCAAATAATTAGAATACTAGTTTTAAGAAGCTTGTGGTCCTTTTTTCTGACTTATATTTCATCCATTTGGGATGATAACCTGAACGTTTCATTTTGAATGGTGTGCAATGAAATAATATTAAATAACAATAAGTTTAATCGCTAGAGGGTATTCATTTGTCTCGCAATCTACTATGGTCAACAAGGAAATTCGTGATCACTCTCGCAAAAAGTGTTCACTAGCTTACAAGTTCACGAGCTTTCGAGTGCCGCTGCAACTTGTAAGCTAGTGAACACTTTTTGCGAGAGTGATCACAAATTTCCTAGAAAGCTAGTGAACACTCTTTGCGAGAGTGATCACGAATTTCCTTGTTGACCATAGTAGATTGCGAGACAAATGAATACCCTCTAGCGATTATTTCATTCCGCAATAATGAACCTATTTAGTAACAATAAGTTTAGTTCGTAATAGCTTTAAACTACAAAGAAATGACTACAGAATATACATCATGGGGGCCTTCAGGACTTTATTTCACATTTGTTGTAAATGATTGTGGTGACATTTTTACCATGTCTAGTTACAAAGAACTAGGCCCATTATAAATGATTTATTATTGATATTATTAGTAGTATTATAATATGTTTTGATTCTTCATTACAAACTTTTGCCTAACTGTTAAACAATTACCAAGTCCACAGTATGCTGCTTATCAAGTGAAAGTGTTTAAAGTTGAAAAATATTTTGACCAATTATATCTTCCAAGTATCATTGGTTTGATTTGTTTTACCGTATAAAAATTAGAGCAATGTGCAGTGCACAAAAATGAAGAATTACTTTGAATGATTACATAATTGTCATAATATAAATAATTTTCAAAATATGGATCACTGCATTCAGAGCCATTGATATAATATAATAATAACTCAATTCTATCAGAGGTCCGATCACATCCTATCCCGATTAAATGAGATATATGTATATATAAGGTTTTGTAAAAGGTAGATTATAAAACAAAGTTGTTGCAGGAAAAATTATTTCAATCAAGGTTAATTGTCAACAAATTGTCATATATCTATATCTTTGTGAAATCATGAAATCTTAGCTCAAAACCGATAATTCAGATGATCACTAAAAAAAAAAAAATGTGTGTGGGACAGTGTATTAATATATTGCTTGGAATTCTGTGCTTATTTTACTCATCAGTTCCACATTTTCTTCCAAAGCTATTTGGCACATATATCCTAACACATGGATGGTAATTTTATTTGGATTCTGTTTGAACTCATTTTTAGATCATTACCACAACCGGTATTTATCTTTATATTGTAAGCCTATCAGTTATAATTCTTTTAAAATCTCTCTATCCCTCAGTGGGAACCTCTGCTACCCAGCCATACCTCCCTGAGGCCAAGCTAGGTCACGGCTACACAGAGTACCTCCCCGTCAGTCCCGATGCCGATGACGACATCGACGACGAAGCCCTCTTCGCTTCCCTCAGACCAGGGCTGTACGAGAACCACAGCGAAAAATCAAGAAAGAGCTATACTCTGCCCATCGGATCAAGTCTTCCACCATATGGAGATGACCTAGGGGTCAAGGGAGGGTCGCCGGGGGTCATTCCGAGGAGGAGGAGGAGTTTGGATACGGTGTCGTCGTCGACGCTGACGTCGGGTAGTTCACATAGTTCACCTCAGCGGCAAGTAGAGGCAAAGACTATCTCCTTAGACGACCTATGACAGAGATTCAGAAGGACTCAACATTTGGGAATTTTTGTGAGATATATTAATAATAATAATGACACTCTTACAAGTTTTTCCAATACTTATGTGTTTATGTTTGGTAGTATATTACTTTAGTTCAATACTGATATCAGCAGCAGTCACTTGACTGGTGTACACAGGAGAGAAAGATTGCAATGGTAAACATCCTTAATGATGGAATCTATTGATATTATGGATTGTGTAAACTGGACCTTGCACCTTACAGGTATGCAGAATGTTGTCAGTAACCTTTTCAATTCCTAAAGATATTTTAGGCGTATGTACATGTACTTTAAAATGAGAAGACGAGTATATAAAACAACTATAGATTACCGAAGTGATGATGTCACATAAAAGCTTTTTTTTCATTTCAGCATTTTTGATACCTTATTTTGATAGCGCATGATGAAAAAAAAACCACTACCAAAATTTGGTGAGAATCGGTCCATGGGGGCCCAAGATATGATGTCATGAATACAGAATTTGCCCCACAGTCAATGTATTAGTTGCCTGGTTCTAAAAGTTAGGAACCAGGCCAATAATACATTGACTTCAATGGGGCTAATTATGTATTCATGAGGTCATATTTCAGGCCCCCATGGACCGATTCTCAACGAATTTTGGTAGTGGGGTTTTTTCATCCTGCGCTACCAAAATATGGTATAAAAAAACGCTGAAATGCAAAAAAAAGAAGTTTTTGTGACGTCATCACTTAGGTACTCTATATAAAACAACTATATGTATTGGGAGACAATATCTAATTTTAGCCCATAGGGCTTATCAGGAAATGAAGAATTTAATTAAACACTTGATTTTTACGCATTGTGTGATTCGCATTGCATTAATATGATCCTGTTAATGTAATGAATTCATCATTTCCTGATGAAGACCTATAGGGAAAATTATTTAGTCTCGCTTACATCCAACCGCAACCAACGCAGGACCATCATGTTTTATTCTTACTCTAAAATGGGTCTGTCCAAACACCATTCCGACTAAAATGCAATCTTCATGTCATGTCAGACAATTGAATTACATACAGTGCATTAACCATATGAAACCTTACCAAAAGATAAAGGTGCGTCTTTCCCTGCAGAAATCCTTTTCATCGATATTCCTTACATTTCACCATTGACAAAACTATAGGGTCGTCTGCACCAGCCTGAGTTTTCAAATAATCGTGCTATTTCTGATCCAGCTGATCTCGAGATTATTTCTAATGGAGACGCAATCATCGCGATAGTTCGCTGGATTTATCTTGAGATTGCAATCCTAAGTCAACTTAGGATTATTTTCAAAATAGCACGCTATTTACGAATTACCCCGCTAATTCGCAGGTGCAGACGCACTCGGGATTATGTATTCACGGCGTCAGACCATAATGCATCGATGCCTCGCTCGCGCATTAATTGCCCTTCTTGCGCTGGTGGAGATGGGGTGTCTTGAATCTCGAGATAAATCGCAAAGAGGGCCGATCGGGCTTAAATCTCGAGATTGAGCAAACTCGGGCTGGTGCTGCACCTCCTAATGAGGTGTATGGGAAAGCTGTTGTAAAACATGCTTAGCCCTTTGACTGCAGGATTCCTGCTCAAAGTTGTTGCACAGATTTTTGGTTAATAGCCTAGTAAGTTAGGCAAAACAAATTAATCATAAATAACAAGTAAACATTTAACCCTTTGAACATGGGATTGTTTGTATTTTGGAGCTACATGCATAGAGTGTGATGATTACAGCATGCCTTATAGGAAATCAAAACTTGAATCCTAAGTGCCTTCAAGTATTTTTCGTCTGAAATAAATTGTTTCTTCTTTCTTTTTTTACATTACAAAAATTGTATCCGAGGTGGAGATATAGATCAGATCACACTTCTTCTTTTACTTCTTCTCCTGCTTCTTCTTCTATCTTATCATTTCTTGTCTTTTCTTCATCCAAGGACTAAACATGCTAGTCTAGATCTGGACGCTAGTAGTTATTTGTTTGGAAAACCCTACACTCAACCACACACTAATACACCAGTCCTCTCTCTTTTGACCTTCTCCTACTAAAGGTGAAAAGAGAGACGACTGATGTATTGGTGTGATAGTGGGTGAGTGAGTGAGTGAAGGGTTTTCCAAACATACAACTACTAACGTCCTGAGCCCCGTAACATAAAGATTAGCGATGAAAAGCTAATATGAAAGAAAACTTCTGATTGGTTCCTGGTCAGTATTTTGCGCCAAATGCGCATGTAACATTGATCTTGATTAGTCAATTCATTTAGCGATTGATCGCTAATCTTTGTGTTACGGAACCCCAGCTCTAGACTATAAACATGCTTACAGATGATTTTCTGTTTTTGCATAACCAAGCAAACAAGAAGTACATACATGTCCATTGATGCATATTCACCGAGTACTCCCAATTAGGGGGTAAAGTCATTTTCACACTTTTTAATATTTTGTAGCTATTATTTATATTGTTTCTGTAATATTGTAAAAACTATTTAACGTTCTTATTCGTGGTTATTGATATCTTCTAATTCAAAATGGTCTTATTAATCACATCTGTCAAGTTTTGTTGGTATTCATCCCGGGGTATTCATATTTGCGTTTTCACTTACCTATACTTCATGGGCGTAGTACTATAATTTATCAACTAGTTTACCCCAAGGAGTATGGAATTTGAGTCAGTACATTATTAATTAGATGCAATTATAGAATTACATGTATAATGTCATGGATTATTTATATCTCGGTCACATTTGCTCTATGGCGGCCGTATGGCGAGTCGAAAACAGCCGTTTTAACATTTTTTGTACCAGCTACATATAGGTGGTTTGAATAAAAATGAATAAAAGGGCTGTTTTTGGCTCGCCGTAGAGCTAATGTGACCGAGGTATAAATCAGTTCATTTTTTCCTGTGGTGAACGGTACAACATGAAAATAGTGATATATTTTTTAACACTAATTGTAGCTTTCAAATACAATGGATCAACGCAGAATGTTTATTGTTTTTGTGTGCAAATTAGCTGACCAGGGAAAGGATTATACACTTAGGCCCGTATTCTGAACTCGGGTTTAACTTAAACCTGGTTTAAAGTTGTGGTTTAACTTTGGAGAGCCAATCGGAACACAAATCCCTAACAGTACCCATTCAATTTATCAACTCATATGACATCCAAATTGTTCATATTTGTCTGGGAATGATAACCGAAGTATTTTTCTTCATAATGAAAGTAAAAGGAAACACAATAGTAAACGTAAGAAATATACAACATAATTCTAACACAGAGTTAGACTGTGGTCTAAGTTAAACCTGACATCAGAATACAGGCCATAGTGTCATTTTCTAAATGCCAAAACTGAACAGGGGCCGCAGGGGGGGGGGGGCTTCAGCCCCCCTGCTTTTTTCCAAATCCGCGTACAAAAACGTAAAAATGACCATATGATTGTGATTTTTTGCATGGTCAGCCCCCCAAAAATTTTTTGGCTCAGCCCCCTCCCCCCACTTTGAAAACCATTCCGCGGCCCCTGCTAAATATGCGTTATATTTGTTACTTATTCTTATTGATGAATTTTCAATTTGTATTTGATATGGGATTATTCAATAGTAATTATCCTTTTATTAATTATGCCTTATTTGCATACACTACACTCAGTTATGAAATTCAAAGTGGATTCAGTGAGAGTATTTCATATACAAAATTAAATCAAGTAATTCATATTGATATTTAATGAGAGATTGTATAATGATCAAATTATATATACCTATTTTCTTCATACTCGGTAGTACTATTTAAATATAAAAACGTCTAAATGTTATTTTCTACACTACTATTCTATTTTCTATCATTGGGAGTAGGAATTGAAAAATGTTTTTAATTATTGATTTTTGTAAAAATGAATCACCTCTTGATACTTTGCATATGAACGAAATTTCCAAATTAAGAATGATCATTTGAATTACTAAGTAATTATCTAATGATTTTATTTCGTCTTGCATGTAAAAAAATTAGAATCATATTAGAATCCCATGTCAACAACGATCAACATAAATAATTGTTTATTTAGATAAAACTTTGATCGTGGCATAAAGCCGAATTACAAAAGTTTTGACAATACAAAAGATTGTTCAAATATTGCACAATTGAAATGCTTTATTGTCTATCTGTTAGTGGTTTATCTCATATGTTCTCTATATAATTCAAATATAGCAATAGCAATTCATTATTGCAATCAATTATTCTGTTTCATATGAAAATTCTCACTAACATGTACCATAATTCAAATTCGAATGAATAAAAATGGCAAACTTTTTAATTTCAGACCCCCTGTCTCATATTTCTCAGGTTTTATGTTAATATTTAATATTATGTTGGTAATTTGGTAATATACAAAATTTTGGGAAGTGTATTTCCATTGACATATTCTATTTAACACAGTACTAATTTATATACACTACGTACTAGCTTATTATAAAGAGTAAAAATCTGCAAGTGAGGATAACTTGAATTAGTCACCCTACTTGCAAGTTTTAGTATAGAGATTTATATATTAAAAAAGAATATACTTCCTTATGCAATAGAATTTAGGTAGAAAGTATTCACATATGTTGTTGGAACATTTTTATATTAAATCTATCATGTTTACATGTACATACATGTATTTTGAGCACAAACTGCATATATACACTGTATATGTTCATTTAGTATGAGGCGCCGAATGTACCAATATTATATAGAACAATTATTTGTTATATACTCATTATTTATTAAATAATAACTATTATTTATATATAATTTACATTTTATTTGTAAATAACTACTATTATATAAAATATCATTTCTAATTATTTATATATAATTCCAAGTAATACTTCATTATTTGTAAATAATAATAGTTCGACATTCCATTATTTATAAATAATGATTATTTGTTTTTCATTATTTATAAATAATGATTATTTGTTTTTCATTATTTACAAATAATGATTATTTGTTTTTCATTATTTATAAATAATGATTATTTGTTTTTCATTATTTATAAATAATGATTATTTGTTTTTCATTATTTACAAATAATGATTGTTTTTCATTATCTATAAATAATGATTATTTGTTTTTCATTATTTACAAATAATGATTATTTGTTTTTCATTATTTATAAATAATTATTATTTGTTTTTCATTATTTATAAATAATGATTATTTGTTTTTCATTATTTACAAATAATGATTATTTGTTTTTCATTATTTATAAATAATGATTATTTGTTTTTCATTATTTATAAATAATTTGTTGAGTTTTCCATTATTTATAAAAATAATGATTATTTGTTAAATAATGAAAACGTCTACTTCATTATTTATAAATAATTTTTTCGAGTGCTAAATTATTCTCATTATTTATAAATAATCATTATTTAATGTTCGAGTTTTCCATTATTTATAAATAAAGATTATTTGTTAAATAATGAAATATCTACTTCATTATTTATAAATAATAATTTTGTTTCAATATCCCATTATTTTTAAATAATCATTATTTATAAACAATTTTTACAGTTTGCCATTATATACAAATAATCATTCTTTATATACAAATAACCATTATTTATTAAATAATGCCATTATTTATTAAATAATGCCATTATTTATTAAATAATGGAAAACTCGCTATAACATGCATGATATGAATATTCATGATGCGATTTCCTTTTTCGTGATTTTTCTTCACAAATTTTTGTCCATTTCCTCTTCATAATGACATTTCTTGAAGCAATTTTCTAGGGATATGGTCTGATTGTAATATTCTTCATTTTCTATATAACTTCGTCTTCGTAGAAATATCAAAAAGTGTAATTTTATACGATTTTTCCTACAGTTCACAATCCCCATAGGCGCGCGTGTATCGTAGGGACAACCGGTGAATCGACGGAGTGCTCTTCATCGAAATACTACGTTGGTTGGTCCCCGGAAGTGGCGGGCGGAATTTAGCCCGAATCCTCGATGGAAGTCGATCAAGTGCATATGAGCTGAGAGAGTGAAATATCAGTGTACTTGTACAGGCCCTTCTACTTTTTATAAATATTTCTTGTTGCGTTTTTTGTTAAGTTAATTTTTCCTGGTGTAGAGATAAGTTTCAGTTCTAATAATGCACTTCAAATACATTTTGGAGTGTCTGTTTGAGGCGTTTGGTGTGCACGAAAGCCTTCGTATTTCACTTTTAAAACTCCAAAAAGTGCCCAAATGACAAGCTTGGTCGCTTCGCTGTGTGATCGCTTTCAACTTGAGAAAGTTTACGCGTCTGCTCCCCCCCCCCCCTCCTCCGAAAGAAATTCTGTATACGGCCCGTATACGGCCATGCTCTAAAGAGCCTGGCACATTGATTTATGTATACTTCATTTTCATTATTTTTATCTCATTATCATCATGGCCTTACGCATAATTTTTTCCGGGGGGGGGGGGGGGGGTAGGGGGAGCAGGACGTGCATAAACTTTCTCATAAAAATCTTGAAAAAGCGAAGCGACCAAGCTTGTCATTTGAGCTTGGTCGCGTCGCTGTCTCGCTTTCAAGATTTTTTTGAGAAACTTTACGCGCGTCCTAGCTGCTCCCCCCCCCCCCCCCCCCCCCCGGTAAAAATTCTGTGTAAGGCCATGATGATAATGTGATAAAAATAATGAAAATGAAAAGTACATATAAATCAATGTGCCATATGCTCTTTTGAGCATGGCCGGCTGTTCACAGAATTTCTTTCGGGGGGTGGGGGGGGGGGAAGCAGACGCGTAAACGTTCTCAAGTTGAAAGCGACACAGCGAAGCGACCAAGCTTGTCATTTGGGCTTGGTCCCGTGGCTGTCTCGCTTTCAAGATTTTTTTGAGAAAGTTTACGCGCGTCATGCTCCGGCCCCGGCCCCCCTGGAAAAAATTCTGCGTACGGGCCATGTTGATAATGAGATAAAAATAATGAAAATGAAAGTATACATAAATCAATGTGCCAGGCTCTTTAGAGCATGGCCGTATACAGAATTTCTTTCAGAGGAGGGGGGGGGGGGAAGCAGATGCGTAAACGTTCTCAAGTTGAAAGCGACACAGCGAAGCGACCAAGCTTGTCATTTGGGCACTTTTTGGAGTTTTAAAAGTGAAATACGAAGGCTTTCGTGCACACTTTTGGTGAATTTTGTGATAATTTTCAATAGAAAAATAAGTTTTTAAAAATTTAGGGGTCATCATGCCCCCGTATTGTCGTTGCGAGCATTTTGGGGCCAGGGTGAAATCGCCCCAAACAGACACTCCAAAATGTATTTGAAGTGCATTATTGGAACTGAAACTTATCTCTACACCAGGAAAAATTAACTTAACAAAAAAAGCAACAAGAAATATTTATAAAAAGTAGAAGGGCCTGTACAAGTACACTGATATTTCACTCTCTCAGCTCATATGCACTTGATCGACTTCCATCGAGGATTCGGGCTAAATTCCGCCCGCCACTTCCGGGGACCAACCAACGTAGTATTTCGATGAAGAGCACTCCGTCGATTCACCGGTTGTCCCTACCCTACGGTACACGCGCGCCTATGGGGATTGTGAACTGTAGGAAAAATCGTATAAAATTACACTTTTTGATATTTCTACGAAGACGAAGTTATATAGAAAATGAAGAATATTACAATCAGACCATATCCCTAGAAAATTGCTTCAAGAAATGTCATTATGAAGAGGAAATGGACAAAAATTTGTGAAGAAAAATCACGAAAAAGGAAATCGCATCATGAATATTCATATCATGGGCGGTCCCACATTTGCATGTTATAGCGAGTTTTCCATTATTTAATAAATAATGGCATTATTTAATAAATAATGGTTATTTGTATATAAATAATGATTATTTGTATATAATGGCAAACTGTAAAAATTGTTTATAAATAATTATTATTTATAAATAATGGGATATTGAAACAAAATTATTATTTATAAATAATGAAGTAGATATTTCATTATTTAACAAATAATCTTTATTTATAAATAATGGAAAACTCGAACATTAAATAATGATTATTTATAAATAATGAGAATAATTTAGCACTCGAAAAAATTATTTATAAATAATGAAGTAGACGTTTTCATTATTTAACAAATAATCATTATTTATAAATAATGGAAAACTCAACAAATTATTTATAAATAATGAAAAACAAATAATCATTATTTATAAATATTGAAAAACAAATAATCATTATTTGTTAATAATGAAAAACAAATAATCATTATTTATAAATAATGAAAAACAAATAATCATTATTTATAAATAATGAAAAACAAATAATCATTATTTGTAAATAATGAAAAACAAATAATCATTATTTATAAATAATGAAAAACAAATAATCATTATTTATAAATAATGAAAAACAAATAATCATTATTTATAAATAATGAAAAACAAATAATCATTATTTGTAAATAATGAAAAACAAATAATCATTATTTATAAATAATGAAAAACAAATAATCATTATTTGTAAATAATGAAAAACAAATAATCATTATTTATAAATAATGAAAAACAAATAATCATTATTTATAAATAATGAAAAACAAATAATCATTATTTATAAATAATGGAATGTCGAACTATTATTATTTACAAATAATGAAGTATTACTTGGAATTATATATAAATAATTAGAAATGATATTTTATATGATAGTAGTTATTTACAAATAAAATGTAAATTATATATAAATAATAGTTATTATTTAATAAATAATGATTATATAACAAATAATTGTTCTATATAATATTGGTACATTCGGCGCCTCATAATTTAGTGTACTAAAGTTGTGTTACATTTGAGGAGAGGTGAAAGGGAATGAAAAGGTATCAATTTGATTACCATGTCATTTGAGTTTTTTTTTTTTAATTCAAAGTAATGTCCTAAGACTTCTTCACCTATACCATTAGGTTGTTGGATAAATGCTTTACAACTTACATAGGAAGTCTGTGCTGAAATAATCTTTGATTTAATTAATAGAAACAATTAATTAATAGAAACAAAAAGTGATACAAGATAAGTGATAAGGAGAAGAATGGACAAGAAAACTGTATACCCTCAGAATTGTGATAGTTGCAAAAGTAGAAAATTCTTCAAATTTACAAATTACAAAACATTTTAGCCAATCGTCAGTGTAATCGTAAATGACAGAATGCTTTAAAATATCAACTTTTCTGATGTATGAAAACACACAGTACGTTATGATAATAATAATAATATGCAACTTTTATATAGCGCTTAATATAAATGTTTCTAAGTGCTGCATACTATTACCCCGGCTTTAGCACGGCTACCCTGATCGGGCGCATCGAGCATTCAAGGAATTCCTTCCCATAGGGTACCCATTTACTACACCTGGGTCGAGAGTGGCAAATGTAGATAAACGCCTTGCCAAAGGACGCTAGTGCTGCGGTGGGATTTGAACCCCGGATCTTGTGGTTCACAGTCCGGAGACTTATCCATTGAGCCACAACACCTCTACTTTATAAGTTATAAATACCACATGATATTATTCATGATTTGTTGTTTGTGAAAGAAATTATCATTCTTATTCTCTACTCTCATTTGTTCTTTTCACCATTATCCATTTAATATTTCATACTTTGTAATTTGAAATGACCACATCAGCTTATAAAATACCGTACGTGGTAAAGAAATGGATGGTGAAAATATGTCAACATCAGAATGAGAAAAAAAGTAACGTGCATTAGCAGATCCAGGATTTTGAAATAAGGGCAAATGAAAATTTGTAACTTCTGAAGGTTTCCATGTCGAAGAAGACTAGTTTAGTAGGTTTCACGGTACACCGTGTATCTTTTTTTGGCAATTGTTGGTCCTGAAAAGGACCACCCAAACTCGACGTTTCGACAAGTGTGTTCTTGTCGTCTGCTCCCCGTAGAGACAAATTATGTAACTTCTGGGCCCCGTCTTACAAAGAGTTACGATTGATGCGATCAATAGCAACTATGGATGGCCAGAAACATCAACATGTATAATGCATGTTTATTCATGCATTCATTGTTTTCTTGAAAATTCAATGTGCTTCTCTTTGTTTACAAAGGAGATTGTGCCAATTTCCTATAGAAAAAATTATGACAATGATGGATTTCCATAGAGTTACGATTGATTGGATCAATTGTAACTCTTTGTAAGACGGGGCCCTGGTTTCCATGGAGAAGAAGAATAGTGTAGTAGGTTTCACGGTACACCATGTATCTTTTTTCTTCTGAAGACGATAAGAACACACTTGTCGAAACGTCGAGTTTGGGTGGTCCTTCTCAGGACCAACGATTGCCCCAAAAAGATACATGGTGTACCGTGAAACCTACTACACTAAATGACAATTTTTTGTAGATTTAGCTATATTCATTGGGCAATTCGCAAAATAGACAGGGGTGTGCACCCCCTACCCCCCCCCCCTGGATCCGCCAATGACATGATATGGAAAATGTTGACGAGATGCCAATTTTCATGGAAAGTTCTAATAGTAAAAAAGTATAGTCTCTTATTACTGTCCTATTTTGTGGTGTTTGAAATTCAGTTTAACAAGTCAGTGAATTTTCACATCCATTGATTATTTTGAGAGAATTGTTATACTTTGTGCAGATCACCGTAGGGGATTTATTATTGAATTGTTTTTAATGTGTTGGATAGATTACTTCTTGCAACTCATAAATTGTATTTTCTCTTATTATTGCTCATTAAATAGTACTTTATATCTTGCACTACATGTATGTACCAATCTAATGATTATGTAAATTTATAATTAGCAATAAATTGAAAAGTTTTAATATTTTATTGTTGTAAATTATGTATTCACTTTACTATATTTGTACAGCTGATTAATAAAAAAAAAATGCCAAAGATAATTTTAGACTTATTGTTATTTTGTATGTTTTGAAAACTGCAACCCCCCCCCCTGCACACTGTATACACACCCACTCATGAATAGACACACCCACATTTTACACCCAGTCCTCCCCTCACACCATCACACCCTGCTCACCCATTTTAGCATATCCACCCACCCACACACACACACACACACACACACCCCACACACATACATGTACCTCCTGTTTAAAAGAGCATCCTTCCATATCCCTCCCACACTCTCACATACTTGTACACACCATCAAGTTAAGTACACCCCTCCACACACACTACTCCAAAAGGCATACACATCCGCCCATGAACATGTTCACAATCATCATCCAATGTCTTACAGCCTTCCCCCCCCCCCCCCGGAATTTGCACACCCTTGTATTTATCTTTAAAGGACAAGTCCACCCCAACATAAATTTGATTTGAATAAAAATAGAAAAATCCAACAAGCATAACACTGAAAATTTCATAAGAATCGGATATGAAATAAGAAAGTTAGGACATTTTAAAGTTTAGTTTATTTTTCACAAAACAGTGATATGCACAACTCAGTGACATGCAAATTAGACAGTCGATGATGTCCCTCACTCACTATTTCTTTTGTTTTTTATTGTTTGAATTATACAATATTTCATTTTTTTACAGATTTGACAATAAGGACCAACTTGACTGAACCATTATCATATAATATTAAACAATGCTAATTCCACATGTTGAGGGAGGAATTAATCCTTGTTTCACTTGACAATGGGGAGAAAATTAGAATATTTCATATTTCACATAATAAAATACAAAAGAAATAGTGAGTGGATGACATCATCAGTCTCCTCATTTGCATACCGACCAGGATGTGCTTATAACTGTTTTGTGAAATTAAGCTAAACTTTAAAAAGTATTAACTTTCTTATTTTACATCCGATTTTGATGAAATTTTCAGTGTTATGTTAGTTGGATTTTTCTCTTTTTATTCAAATCAACTTTTTGTTGGGGTGGACTTGTTCTTTAAAGGACAAGTCCACCCCCAACGAAAAGTTGATTTGAATAAAAAGAGAAAAATCCAACAAGCACAACAATGAAAATTCATATAATATTCTAATTGTCCTGAGAAACAAAGTTTCATTTCTCCCTGAACATTTAGAATTTATTTTGTTTAACAACTTATGGTTCAGTCAAGTCGGTCCTTATTGTCAAATCTGTAAAAAATGAAATAATGTATAATTCAAACAAGTGAGTTCCCTTAAGACATACCTTTTTCCTCAATAATTAATTTCTTTTTTTATCTCGAATGGCTGATTGTGGTTATTGCAAAAATAAATTATTATTCATACGTTTTACATGCTGTGGTACTTTTAGTTTTTAGCGGCTCTAAATATCCATTATTATTATAATATTATTAACATGCTCATGCACACATCTTTCCATGTCCATCCTTGTGGAAGCGCCGTGGTGTAGCGCTTCTGACTCTCGCCAAGGCGTCAATCCACACTTTGCCACTCTCACCCAGGTGCTAATTGGGTACCGGTTGGAAACAACCGTCATTGTGGTTGGTTTAGCAAGTGTGCGCCTAACAGGCTGCTTGAAATGCTATGAATCCAGTGACTGGGTAATAATGATTGTGAAGCGCTTTGAGCAGTCGTAGATTGATAAAGCGCTATACAGTGCGTATCAAAAAAAAGTTTACACTTTGAAAAAATCCTGTAAAATTACACATTTGTAATATCCTGAAGATTTTTCCACATTCTAACATTGGTACAGATCCATTTAAACAAATGACGATATAACTGTCGAAATATATTTCCGCTTGAGTGAGCACCACTTACTTTTGAAAAGTTAGTGAAAAATGATTTGCGCAGGACTTTGAAATAGTTATGCAAATAAAAGTAGACCTTAATCATGAAGAACATGTGGAATTTAGCTAGTAAAATTGATTTGAAGATATCTTTTACATTTTAAAACTTGTTTCCTTGCCCAAAAGACTTCGAAGAGTGCATTGCGCCCCACCCCACTCCCCCACACAACGAGGCCATCGAGACGTTATTTGCTTTACACTGAGCTGTGATTTACATGAAAAGGCTTATGCTTGATTTTCATTTAGTTAATCAGTGTCAAGTTTGGGAAAAGTATGGAGAAACAAGTATTAAATGAAAAATGAAATGTAAACCCACTTTAAATGATAAAAACATAGTGAAACAATGCTGGAGATGTCTGAAATAAACTTTTGTTCAGATTCAGTTATGTCCTCAGATCCAGCTGGCACAAAAAGGGTAAAGATTGTGCTTACTAAATGTAAAAAATCTCAATTTGGGTGGCAAAATTGTTACAAAATGCTTGAATGTATCCATGTTATTTCAATTGACTAAAAGTGCAAGGGAAACGTATGAGAAATGTTTCGCAGGGTAAGTTTGATTTCGCCCTTTCCCCTTGACACAGTGTTAAAACAAGCATTTTTGCGCAAACAGATTTCTACAAGCTTTACAAAAAAGGACAGTGCTCACTCAAGTGTAACATTTAGTCAAAACTTGTACTTTCATTGGATAGATGAGACCCAAACCCAAGATTATAAGTGAAAAAAATACCCACATGTTGTATATTTTTAAATTCCCAGGGCTTTTTCAAAGTGTAAACTTTTTTTTGATACGCACTGTATAAATGACTATTATTATTCTTACTGCCAACCCTCTCCAATAAATTACACAAGCATACACACTCACCCACAATCCATTTCATCTACTTCACGTATCCACACATACTCGCTGAAAATGCCTCAAGTAGATACTCGAGTTTTAAAAATTTGCAAAGACAATCAGAAAGGCTTTTACATTTCATCCAAACAATTTTATTATTCATGATTTCTGCATTACAAAAAAGTACAGCAAGCTGGCACACTTTAAATAATCACATTGCCATCAATGACAATATTTCATGGCATATAATATGAACATGATAGAAAAATAGATGATGAAGACGTATTAAAGTATTTCATTCGTGCAAATACGAGATATAATATTAGCTTTCCACCCCCTTTGCACAAAACATTAGATTTAATCATAACTCCAAAAATCACACATAAGTTCTCACTGCATGATATGGATTAGCTGAAAGTCAAGTTACAATCGATTTTTAGATTCGTAATCACCAACCATTTTGTGTAAAGGGACACTAGACTACTTATTCATGATAAGTAAATGCATGCATAATCATTTCCAAAATTCAAGTAGCATTCTACTACAGCATTGAAAGAGAATGATTGCTGAATACATTATTGCTCAAAATAAAGACTATTTACAAAGTAAATTTAGAAACATCTAAATAACAATAGATACATTGAGCTGAACATAATATGAGTCTTATTGCCTGCAATAAGTAGGATTTGTAGTTTTCAAGTTGTAAAAGTGCCATTTTCCATTCCAATAAAAAAAAAGATTTGTGTCCATACATTAAAATATCTACAAGGAAAAATGTCATTGATTTCTTATCATATTCATGACATTATTGCTATTGATAGTTGTACTATTAATAATAATAATAGACAGTTCTTGTATAGCGCCTATCACATTATGAATAATGTCTCTATGCGCTTCCAAAGAGCTTGGATATTATTACCCCGGCTGTAGCTCAAGCAGCCTTCCTGCACTCGGTGCATTTTAAGGAATAAATTCCTGCCAGGTGCCCATTCACCTCACCTGGGTAGAGTGCAGCAAAACATGGATAAATTTATTGCTGAAGGAAACTATGCCATGCCTGGGATTTGAACCCATGACCCTCTGTTTCAAAGTCCAGAGACAAATCCACTGGGCCACAACGCTCCATATTACAGAATTCAGTATAAAAAAAAAATTAGATATCTACATTTTGAAATTGCATAGCGTTCTATAATGAAAACTATTAATGATTTGAGAATTACCAGAATATTTTAAAAGCACATCAGCACATAATCAGTTTTCCGACTCCACTGTTCCTCAACCGGCACACATTGAAATTGAAAATCAATTCCCAATTATTTGGAGGTAAAAAGAAAACACCCACAATCTCAAATATCAAACCCCAACATCAAAATTTAAAAGCTTAATGCCAAATGAAAATAATCATCAAACATTTTGGCACCATTACAACTATCACTTCTTTCACAGAATAATTCAGTTATATGCAAAATTCAACTGAACAGCTTACATGTAGAGCTAGCTTGCAGCAAAAAATAAACATAACATAAACTTCATATATTGTAAACAAAAAAAATGCCCTCTGAATGAAAAGCTATAGGTATCAGAAATTAACAAAATACATTTGATAATTTACAAATGGATAAAATATGATTTAACTTCCATTCAGATATTTAAATACCATTAAAATTATATGCAAACACCATTCATATGGTATCTAAATGCATGCACGATCATTCAAATACCTGTCCAAATGAAAATAACTATTAAATGCAAAAAATATCTTTTCTGGCAAGGAATGTGTATCTCAACTTTATTTTCATATTCGATCAATTAAAACTCCAAAAATTAGTATTTCAAAAAGAAAATTGCATGTTTGCAATTTCCATGAATTTGATCTCAATTTTATCTCATGATTTACTCATATCATCATCCTGATTTGATCTGTATGCATTTCTTCTCTAAAATGTTTAAACTAATTAATAAATTGAGATTTTCCATTTGAAATTTTCAATCGCATTTTATAATTACCCAGAAAAGACATAAAAAACATCTTTTGACCAAATGATAAAACACAAAATGAACATACAAGGCAATTTCTTCAAAGTATTTATGCATTCTTAAATACATTTAATAGTATACTTTATGTTGCACTTCGTGTTTTAATTTACCATTAATGTTTTGTTATTATATAGATACCTTAAGAAAAGTCAGATTCTGTGTTGGTTGTGTTTTCCAACAGGAGTCGTGCTCAGCTTATTTTTTCTTTCTAATCCTTCCATTATAGCATACACAGAGAACAGTGGGAGAATTAATAAGGAAAAGAGGCTGAGTGGGACTCCTGCAGAAATACATTATCAAAGCAGTTCTGACTTCAAGGCCCACAATTTCAAAAGAGGTTTCAATTGTACCAAGGTACAAAACCTTGGTTTATGCAGATTTCACTTATTATCGAGCTTCTCTTTAGCACCCTTTGCAAAAAGTGCTCATATTATTGATTTTTTCTTAGGGGACCTGATTAAATAATTGTAATCAAGTACAAGAAATCTGTATAGTTCATGGTTTTGTGCCATGGTACGATTGAAACCTCTTTTGAGAATACAGGCCTATAGGTATGTGTTAAAAAGCTATCTGAAATAGGGTATATAATAACAGCTTTTTTATTCACATTTTTAAAATCTTAATGTATTCAGAGAAGACATCTTCTTTGAATATATCTATTAAAGGGGGGGGGATCAAATATGTAAATCTTTAAAAGGTGGGGGGGTAAAATATCTATATCATGGGACATGTCAACTGACGATGGCAGAAGTTAACAGGAAGCCGCAAGGACTTGTGGGATTGGGTTGATGGTCACGTGTTTCTTGGCATCGTGGGTGTGGTCATCGAAGAAAACATCTCGGGCCTTGATACTCCTGTGAAGTGAATAGAAGAGAATGTATGTATTATGATGAAAGAAAGTGAACTTTATTAACAACATCATGGCAGTAGCTTATAAATATTTTGGCATATTTTTTTCTGTTGACCAAAAGGGAAGAAAGGGTGCAATATTATGTAACTTATCTTAAGAAAATATACATTATAGGAGCTAGGGTGTTAAAGAGGCGTACCAGTCAGATAAAAAATGAAAGGCCAAACCATAAAGTTTTCAAGTTATACCCTAAAGTTTGAACATGAACCCCAAAATGTAGTCAAGTTTTAACCAAAGGTGTCACATGCAATAACACCACTCAGTTTAGAACTACACTCGCTGAGATTTTAACAGCAAACCTATGCTTCTTGAAAGGGGAGGAATACAAATTATTGTTGCCCCCCCCATCTTAAATAGAAACATCACAAATGAATGTTTTGCATATTAACACCAAGGAGTTGACACTGGTTTATTGCTAGTGTAATCCTCTATGTACACCTGTGGTGTATTTACAACACCAATGTTTTTGCAGTGTATCTTACCTTGCAACATAAGGATGTAGGTCTCTCAGCTGTTGGGTGGTGTCCAGGGCGGGGCCGTAGGAGTGGACTGAGGTACTCTTGGTGAACCCGTCTGGAAGCTGTTTCATCACGCCACCGAAGGTCCTACCGGCTCGGGCCTTGCCCTTGGGGTTCATGTCATAGAACCTAGAAAATAAGTTAATGGAAAAGAATAGCTTTATCAAACAGAATATACAGGATAATTGTTATTTTGAAATTGTTTTGATTTATCAAGGGAGATTCCATGTGTATGCATAGCACTGTTTCATCAACATTGGTTACCTGACATGTTTCCTTGATTTTAATTGGCTATTGAGAAGCACAGTTACTATGGTAACTGTTGTATAAAACAAGACTTGTCAGACAAAACGTCCAAGTCCTTTTCAATGAAATGGTCCCCTGAATTTGCAAAAATATTAAGAAACATCGTTGAAAAGGTCATTGTTGGTGTGATGACGTTGTTTGTTTGTATGTTTGACACTGATTTATTTTTCTTTAAAGGGAATTTTTTAAATATTAAATGTCACGCAAATGACCACATAACCATTGGCTCCATACCTGAGCTTTTAAAATTATTTTCACATATTTTGATTTTACTTTCAAAAGGAGCTTAATCCAAAATAGCTTGAGATAAACAAATAAATGCTTTTGGATACAAGATTATATATAGTCTTTTGTTGAAAGTTGGTATCAGACAGTGTATTTCTTTCCATCGCTCCCAAAACAGGTTCTTGATTTTGCTTCATGATAGTTAGCCACATGTATCTCAACTACAATCTGAGATGAATAACATAATTTTCATTGCAAAAGTGGATCAAGATATTATGGAAGAAATAATCTTGATTGAATAAAGATTCACAATGCACTTTTATCAATATGGAGGCAGTCTATATATATTTGCACTGAGCCAGTAGAGGCCCAAACCAATCAAGTAGAAAATCTGACAATAGAGCTTTAGGAAAGGCAGGTGATTTGCATGAATAGATGTATTGATCTGTAGCAGTTGAATATGCCTCAGTGAATTATTTAGTGCCAGACCAGAAGTGAGTTACTGAGAAAAAAATATGTCAAAATGAATTGAACCTTATTTTTTTAAAGGGCACTTGAGATACTACTTGTCTGTGAGTAAGTGAGAATAATTCTGTTGCAATCACTGGATATTATTATAAAGATTCTTAAAAAAAAACTTGTATGCAATTCCTATTAATGTTGCTAGCAAATTAAGATGATTATTGTTCCATGAATAAATATCTTTTTCAAACAAATGAAAATGATGAAATAATTCTTTTCTCAGATAATTTGAATGTTAATTTCAATTTATCTCCACAAATTAAAGCTTGTACATTTCTGCTAAGGTTTCAGTTATTTGGTTTAAGGATAGTTTCCATGTTTGGGTACATATACTGTACGCTTGGGATTTTCATGGTAAAATTATCCTCGACACAAATGTCACAGGAATCTACTTCAGTCAACTTACTTGGTATCATAGTGGGTTATCCATCTGTATGGCTCAATGGGGAACTGCACTTGTGGCTTGTCGTTGTTATCGCTGTATCCTGACATCTCCTTGTTGCCGACAAAGAACCTGCCCTGCTTCTCGTTGGCGCTCGGCGACGGTCTCTGCTGGCCCTCGAACGACTTCTTGAAGATGCTGGAGTGGTTGTCTGGGTTCGTCATGTTCAGGTACTCGGCTGGATCCTCCTTTTTGATGCGGTCCTCGACCCGGCTCGGAACCTGGTCCCATTTCGTGTAGGCGTCCGTCATGACGCGATTGACGTACAGGGGTTTAGCCTTCTCGTGGGTGAAGCCGGTCTCGTGATCTGAACGGTTCGTGATGATGGGTAGTCTTTCATCTCCCTGTTAATTGAATGGATCGAAGTAAAAATCCTATCATTAATGAAAACATAGATCTAGCTTATTGGGAAAAATGTGTTTATTTTACTTCTTAAACAGAGTAGAATAAAATATATAATTTATTGTCTTTTGATCTCCCAAAAAAGAGAAAGAACAAAAATACTATCCAATTGCCATAAGGAGGATAACTATCAAGTAAAACATGACTGTCAAGTACATTATCGTACTGATGACTTATATATATTACATTGCTGACGTATATAACACATTGCCGCATTGGTCGGATCATGCACAAGGGACGCGCACTACCGCATATCAATAAGATTGCACGTTACATATCAAGTGTGTGGGCTCAACTCTTTGCGAAAGCACCAGGAGTAAGAATTGTGTAACTTTTCGTAAATGTAAATTTCTTCATAAATAATGTTTATCATAGAAATGAGTGAAGGCAATTTGTAATTACCGCTGGTCGTTGTGATGGTAGGAAGCTTGTCTTCATGACGCTAGTTCCCGTTGGTCTGCCAGTCCAGGTTCCCTGTATAAATAGACAGTCATAATGCTAAATAATCATGTTCATAAACATACTACATCCTTATTGTATCCTAAGACCAGTGAACTGATATTTTTGTGCATATATGCCAACAAAAACTTTCATTGCAAATTAAACATATCATTAGATCTATCTCATCGAGCTGTTATGATAAAATTCTACCACAAAAAGTAATTTTATTAAAGTACAATATCTAGAACGACACTCAGAGAATTGATTTTATTTGTCATGTTGTTACATACTGTGAATATTTGCAAACTTATCTAATACTGCTTTGAGATTGAATATAAGAGGAAATTCACTTGATTTTGGCTCGCTAAAAAGATTTACAATATACCACATGACTTAAGCATTCTTTTTCATCTTCCTTGAATCTTTGTTGAATTGTATAAATATAAGTTCTACATGTGCACTGACATAAATTACAATATAACTTTATCTTATGACATGTGCATTGTTGACTTATGAATTTTTGTTATATGCATACTAACTTATACAATTATTTCTTACATTAAATTTACTTATTCATTTTCGACTTAGGCTTTTTTACATATGCATTTTGACTTATGCAATTAATTCTTATATGCATTTTAGATTTGCACTATAATGAACCTACAGGCATGCTTTTGAAGGGTGAGCCAAGATGAAATAGGTTCTACATTGTAGGTATAAGTGAAATTCTGGCCTATGCAAGTTGACTTCAGAATTTTGACATATGGATTTTGACTTATGCAATTATTTCTCATATGAATTTTACTTATGCATCTTTGATTTTATGTTTTGTTTTACATATACAGTTTGCCTTATGCAATTTGACTCATACTCTTTTCCTTATGCATATTTTACTTATGCATTAAGTACTTATATCAATTTTACTATATGCAGAGTACTTATAGCTCACAGCCATGTCATTTTTGAAGGGTGAGCCAGGATTAAGTGAGATAATGTTCTACATCAGAGGTAAGAGTGAAATTCTGACTTATGCAACTTGCTTAGGCATTTCAACCTTATGTATTTTGGCATATATATTTTGACTTATGCAATTATTTCCTATATAAATTTCACATACGCATTGTACTGAACTTACAGGTATGTCATTTTTGAATGGTGAGCCAGGATGGAATGAGACTGGTTCTACATTGTAAGCATGAGTGTAGCCAGACCCTTCCTTCGGACCAACGGTCAGAGTAGAACAATCCTCTGAAAAAAGAGACAAAATATTAAAAATAATTGGTAAAAATTCAAACTTGTGCAAGTTGACTTATGCATTTAAGATTAGGTGCTGGGCTAAAGCCAGGGTAATTATATCTAAATCCCTTTGGATGTGCATCTAGATGATAAAGTAGTATATGGTGTATGCTTTACAAGAATGGAATATTATCACACATGGTTACCGTATGCTAGATTTATCTGCATCTCGCTGTCAAATTATTTCAACCATTGATTCTTTATAAAAATATTGATTCTACATTTGAATATATGCCGGTCAATCTCTCAGTGATGTTTATATTATTCTTTTAGATTTTCATGTAAAATTGCAAAGTACATCAATTGATCAATACAAGTTTGTTTTTTTCTGCCACACCACAACATGTCCTTGTTGTTTGGCTTTTAACTGTGCTCTCCTTTCGAAAAAGAATACATGTGGCAATCAAAATTTTCTTATCATCTCACTTTAATGTTTTTATTTTATTATTTCCAGGAAATAAGGCCTTACATTTTATTTTTATTCTTTATTTTATTAATTTCTTCTCCACTCGTGGGCTGGATGGCCCTCTTTAGCCACAGGCTGTTCTTCCGAGGTGTCCAGTTTTAGGACAGTTTCTTTCATATGATATACTTAAAGGTCAAGTCCACCCCAGCAAAATGTTGATTTGAATAAATAGAGAAAAATCAAACTAGCGTAACACTGAAAATTTCATCAAAATCGGATGTAAAATAAAAAAGTTATGGCGTTTTAAAGTTTCGCTTATTTTTCACAAAACAGTGATATGCACAACTCAGTGACATGCAAATGAGTCAGTCGATGATGTTCATCACTCACTATTTCTTTTGTTTTTTATTGTTTGAATTATACAATATTTCATTTTTTTACAGATTTGACCATAGGGATCGACTTTACTGAATCATATAGAATTAAACAATGCTAATTCCACATGTTCAGGGAGGAATTAATCACTGTTTCACTTGACAATGAGGAGATAATTAGAATATTTCATATTTTATGTAAAATACAAAAGAAATAGTGAGAGGATGACGTCATCACTCTCCTCATTTGCATACCAACCAGGATGCGCATATAACTGTTTTGTGAAATTAAGCAAAACTTTAAAATGTCATAACTTTCTTATTTTACATCCGATTTTGATGAAGTTTTCAGTGCTGTGTTTGTTGGATTTTTCTCTTTTTATTCAAATCAATTTTTTGGGGGTGGACTTGTCCTTTAACAACTGGAACAGTGAACCATACTTTTGGGGAAATTACAAAAACTGAAGAAAGGTTTAGAAGAATTTTCTTACTTCTCTCTGAGGGTCTTCCTGTGAATCTGGTCCTACCCTCTGTACTCATGAAGTTTGGCCCGTGTCCTGCGTTCTCCAGGGAGACCGGATCCTTCGCTTGCAGCTTGTACAAGAGAGGGCGGTGTTTGGGTAAAACGCCATTTATCTTGAGGGCAAGTCCGTGGTCCCGTGTGTTGACAAATACTTTCTTAACCTGTCATTGCGATTCAATGTTGTACATGTATATCATCAATCAATATTTCATATGATTTTAGTCAAGGTAAAGAATGATGTATTATATGGGTTTTATTCAATAAAAATTCAATTAAATAAGGGTCTAATCCCAGCCAGAGAGAAACATATTATAACTGTTTTACATAGAAAGATATATCTGTTTCTCTGGAAAAAGATACTATAAAGTATAAAAATATCTTTCCCTGGAGAAACATGAATATGTATATCTTTCCCTAGGGAAATGTCTCCCTAGATAAACAGATGTACATGTATGTTTCCCTGGAAAATGTATACTCCCTGGAGAAACATATTTATATATGTTTCCCTGAAAAATATATACTCCCATGAGAAACATATATATGTTTCCCTGATAAAATATACACTCCCATGAGAAACATATATATGTTTCCCTGATAAAATATATACTCCCATGAGAAACATATATATGTTTCCCTGATAAAATATATACTCCCGTGAGAAACATATATATTTTCCCTGATAAAATATATACTCCCATGAGAAACATATGTTTCCCTGGAAAAAATATATACTTCCTTGAGAAACATATATGTTTCACTGGGAATTATATATTCCCTGAAAAAACATGTATCCCTTGAAAAATATATACTCTCTGGAGAAAACATGATTCCCCTTACTAAAAAACAACATAATAAAGTAGTATGTTTGGTAGTGTAATAATAGAGTGGTATCATTTCGTATACTTACTTGTCCAACTGTTGGGTATGTGATAGGATCCTGTTGGGTGAAACCGCTCTTGACTTGGTTTAGATTCTCAGGGAATCGATCTTTGCCGTCTGATCGTATCGACGGCTGAAAATGCTTTGTTGTGATGGAGTGATAGTTGTCACCAACGAGTCTCCTGATAAATTTGAAGAAAAGGGAACAGATTTGTAATTAAAACATAACATCAGTTCATAATGACCTATCAAATAACCAAAAAAATAAGTGCACAAATGAAGTTATAAAAAATTGGTTATACCTCGGTCATATTTGTTCTATGGCGGCCGTACGGCGAGTCGAAAACCAGCTAAATATAGGTGGTTTGAATAAAAATGAATAAAACGGGTGTTCTCGACTTGCTGTATGGTCGCCGTAGACCAAATGTGACCGAGGTATTAATTTTGATGATTTCAATTTTTTTCAAAATTCAATTGCACAATGAAGATATATTTTCAAAATATATTTATGCATAGAATATGAATAAAAATTGTTTAATACAATAATCCAGATGCATAACAGTAAGAGAACCTAAAAAAAGAAATGATCATTTTTGTACAGGGTTCATAAGCATTGCACAATATTCAAAATCAAGTGTTCACTGTGATATTCGTTTTACTGTGATTGAAATTAGATTCCATTTTCATGTTTGCCAAACCGAATCTAATCAAAATTTTGGAGTATATAATAAGCATTAATTTATATAGCGCAGCTTTTATATGGATATATTCAGCTGCGCTTGTTCAAATTTTGAGTATATCAAACCTCACGATCATGGCTTTACACATGTATGAATAATCAATTGTGAAATGGATCCACTTATACCTATAGAGCCCTACTGTATAAAACATACAAATAATGGTAACTCAGAAACGCACAACCAAACATGGTGTTACCATGGAAACATGAAGCTATCCATAGCATATACTATATTCACGGGTAACAATGCTGAATTTTACAAACTTATAGGAGTACCCAACCATTTTCAATGCTTATATTTTCAGCCATTCTCAAATCATCACACAACTTATTATTCTAATACTTAAAAGTCCAATGGAGAAACCGATAATGGATAGCCAAATAATGTAGTATAGGGCAGAGGTAAATTTCATGAAAAAAATTGTCAATTTCTTTGTAGAAATATTGGTTATATTCTCACTTTATCACCAATTGAAACCATTTCAGCAACAAAATATATTGTCATGGAAATGCATTAAAATTTTTTGTTAATTTCCTTTTTATGCACATGATCAATCTGCAATAATATTCACACTCATTTGGAAACAAAACAATACTAGCCTTTGAATAGAATTTCTAAATATCTATGGCTCCATTCTTCTATCAAAGCTGATTTTGATATAAATACTTAAATACATGTAGTAATTCCCTAGAATGATATTAACTTTAACCCCAACAAGCCTTCAAACTTACCCCATAGCAGGGTTATCGACCTCATCAAGACGTTGACTGTAGTAGACTCCCGGCCTGAAGTTTGACTGATATCCAGTCCCGACGTGCCTCGTTGTCCGAGGCACGAACGGCTCGTGCTTGGCCCCGTAGGAGGTGGCGTACGAAGTGGAATAGAACTTCATGATGTCAGCGTCCGGCCCCTGGGTGGCGGAGACGTGGGCAGTAGGCTGACCGACAGGCAACCTACCCATGGTGGCTAGATAGTGGATGGATGGATGACGAAGGAGAGGGGTGAAGTTGATCTGTGGATGTAAGAGAGAGAAAAAAATAGAATATTATATTGAGAATATTAATAAATTGCATCCTTATCTGCCTAACATGAATCACCACTGCTAGTATAATGTATGAATATTATCTTATGTCCTTTCGGATGAAATTAGATCTTCATGATGATCAATTTAATGATGATCATCAATCATTACTAGCCTATTATCATAAAATATAATCATCTTTATCATGAAATATCAAAATACTACTCATCAACATCATAATGCCATCATTATCAACATTATGTCATCATTATCATCATCATCACTTATCATCACCACCACCACCACCATCATCATCACCATCATCATCTTCATCATCATCTTCATTAATATTATCACCATGATCATCATAACATCTGACTGTAACATCATCATCACCATCATTAATACTTCCCATCCCTTTTCTTCTTTGTCTAGCTCTTCAGATTTTCTTTCTCTTAATTCCTGTTGTCGTGCACTCACTCTTGTTATTCTCATTTTCATTCTCTTTAATTTTGGGATTTTTTTTCAAGTCAAAAGCCTAGCTTACACCACGGTTATCAAGATACCACTGTTCAATATCAAATCAATAATGAATTTAACAACACTGACAATCCACTGCACAGCATCTTGAGCTAAGTTATAATAGTTTTAAAAAAACCTGAAACATCCTAAACTGCATGATGATAATATTATTAATGGGGGGCCTAGCTATTTAACCCACTATGAGCTTTGATATAGAAAAACACCCACTAAGGCTCACTACATTATCATATTCACAACACATGGGAAAATATATATGAGAATATGACCTAAGCTCCAAAGTCCAATGCAAAAACGCCTTTTGCAATCGGGCTAAAAAAATGAATAAAAATTAAAATTATGAATTTCATTAAATAATATCTTTTACACGAACGGCTAATGAAACCACACAAGTATTTTCACTACTTTACCTGGAAAATTGCTCAGTTGTTCCCTAAAAGTCCCTGGATTGGCAGAAAAGGCAAATATTAAGGAGAAACATCCAGCAAATTCCTTATGATCGAGTTCTTTCACTACACAAAACACCACAACACAAGCTCCGTCAATACGGAAGCGATCTGTGTGTTGTGTTGCTACGAGTAACCAACATGTGCTCTCGGGCAAATATGAATATTCATGAGTATACAATATTTGCCTAAGAATACGCTCCAACGTGGCGTCATGCGCTATTTTGGGAGTGTCGTGTCATGAATATGCATTAGCTTGAACTTCAGGAAGCGGACCGCACACACCCGGAGAATTCAACTCATTGACATTGGAAGTTCAAGCAGAACAAGGCCATATGATGATGACAAGTTATTTATTTAAGAGTGATTAATATCGCTGTGATGTTTTATAGGTTTCATTCGGAGACATCTCATGGGAATTAATTAGAAAGCAGAAACGAAACACGCTGCTCACGATTGTGACGGGGGAAATATATCGGTCCCACATCTTCATATTTGTGTAAGTAATTGAATGATTGCCTAACTGTGTTGGATCTTAATTCAATATTGTGTGACTCGGGAGCACTCACACAACTAGACAGGAATAACCGTCGTTTCTGGGGATTTATTCAACAATTTCTGACATTTTACTGTAATCCCCATTTACCGACGGTAGGGTGTACGTGTGGGCTCGCATGTGTTCTCATTCCCTCCCTTTTGTCAATTCACAGTCAGTCCAAAGTTTGATGTAATTTTACACATCGAATTTACAATCTAAGGATGTATAAACAACAAACTTTTAAACCTTGACATTTCAATGTTTAAATACTTTAAACGATATAGATGAAAAAGGCATGAAAAATATACTTTACCGATGTTTAATTGGGTTGAACACGATAAAAATGGTCAAAATGGCAGCCAAACTATAAAATATTTACAAACGAACGTCAACAATCACGAATGTGATATCGATATTGCTTTCGATATTACGAAACCGAAGATAAACGATACTAGTTATACTAGTACTAGTACTAGTTATAATCGCGATATATCGATTCGAGACATTAAGTTAATAACGATAATGACGTCATTCAAGATGGCAACTTGCAAGAAAAACCGTCAGGTCAGGTGAAAATGTCTTAGATGACAGATTTCTCAATCATCCAGAGGATTTTTTTCAATAACTCCGGCCCAAGGTATGCAATTACTTAAGTTATTTATATTTCCCTGATAATGGAAACCATGAAACTTTCAATTTTGCTTAAAAAACAGTTTTAAATCGCGATCTATAAAACGCTAGTTCACTATACGTTGGCTGTAGGTACGGGGCCCCATCCCCTTCAGTCTATGTATGGTGAGTGGAGCCAAGGCGCCAACGTAGTTCAGCGGAACAACCAAAATACAGAGACTGAAGCTTTTGGTCTATCACACAACATGCGAGGTTCGGGAGAAGCCTTGAACATATTAAGAAATCTACAATGTTTTTAATTACAAAACCCTATCAAGTTAATAGAATATAAAACTGATGCATGGTTTCTGATCGCAGTTTGTCCTGCTTGTTTACAAATTAATTTGATGTTTAAAATTTAAAAATAAAAATAAAATTGTTTATTTAATTCATAATTGCTATCGATCTTCTTCTTCCTCCGTTGGCTTCGCCTTCGGAGTTTATTGGATCAAGAATCAGTCTCTGACTAACGTTAGACCGTTTTAATTTATCGTTGTTCATTTATTGTTAATTGTTTGTGGGCCTATCTTGTGAATTAACTTAACTTGACGTTCTAACTTACAATTTTGTCCATCAAATTGAATACTTTAGCTTAAGCCTTGAAGGATGATGAAGTTTATCAAATTTAAACAGAAGCTTTAGTTTAGAGGAATCCTTTTCATAATTTTTAAAAACTTATTTGAAAATTATTTTGTGAAATATTGAATGCGTCGCGGTCTGTCAACTGTCAACGTCAACATGTCAACTTATTTCACAAAGCCAGCTGAGCCACTGAGTTACCGAAAAATGCGCTAAAATGAAGAAAATCTGTGATTTTGTTCCAAGTTCGCGAACTAATTTTCTTGCAAATTTAGGATTGTATCTTCAGAATGACATTTAAAAAGCAAATTTTGCTGTATCGAAGTTACAGCGAGACTGGTGCTGCGCAGTGTTTTGAAAGATAGTAACCCTGGATATCGGAGTTTGAAACTCTATACATATTTTTCTGAAGCACCGTGCCCCTGATTTTAAAAAGTCCACTCAGTTAAACATCAGAAAGCGAAATCGCTCTTCACTCCTATGTATTTTTAACGCTGGCTAGCTCGTACGTACATGGGCTGAATAGAATGAATGTTTCCCTAATGACTTCAGGGATTTTTCAATGTTGAATTTTTTTTAATAAAAAAAATAAATTGAGGCGGCCTAAAAAATAGAAGTGGGCGGGGTCGAGGAACACATACATTTTTTTACTTGGTCTTAATGGTCAGGTTTCTTTTTTTTTTTTTTTCGAAATTAATTCATGATAATTTTAACAGAATAAACGCTATTTATTGTTATCAGTTTATAACTAAAAATATTATTATTCATGTTCTTATAAGCCATAAAGAGCAGGTTTCGGACCTGTGCCATTGCTACACAGCATTGCAGCATAGAGATAAATTAGCCTTCGTTTAAAACCAAAGTCTATACATGTACCTTTTCAATATTCCAGTTTATGTTTTTAATATCTTAGCCTTAGGTAGAATTCTTGCCAATTTGAGGATTGGCAGGTGTATTTACTAGTTAGCCTATTGAAGAAAGATTTATAGACTGAAGTTTTTGTGATAATCTACCGTTATGTAGTACATGTATGATCCGCTAGACCTAGATATTATATAGTGTTTATGAAAAGTCAAGTTTTCTAATTCTTGCCAACTTTTGCACTATTTTATAATAGGTCAATTTCAACTGAATAAACACTATTGTTATCAATTCGTATCTGAGCGGTATTCAAACCCATGTCATTACTTGATGCAGTGTAAAATTTCTAAAAAGAGCAATTAGGTAATTAATACTAATCCGGCCACAAGCAGCATGGTGTTATGCGCTTTGTATCTGATGAAAAGACGCTTTATAAATGAAGTGTATGATTTATTTATTTATATATTTAGCTGTATACCTTTGCTCTAAAAAATTAGCCATGTTAACTTAACGCCCAGCATCTGGACTTTTTTTGGAATCTCAATACTTTATCTGTGGCTCAAAGTTTTAGTGGTGTAATACCTGCAGTTCCATGAAGGCATGATCAGTCCATTTGTCAAAATTTCCTTTCTTTATGTTTCTGCAGAAAACAAATCAATATTCATCAAATAAGGGAGAAAATAGCAAAGCATTACAATGGATTTTGGATCCTCCCACATTTTCACCGATGTTGGATCCGACTCGGAAGAGATAACGGCTGCTGATCTCCAAGCACAGTAAGTTAACAAACAATAATCACCCCAGTTTCAGGAAGTCAAAGATCAATTATAAAAATAGTCAGTTCTTGTATAGCGCATAACACATTATGACTAACATCTCTATGCGCTTCCAATCGGACTTGGATATTATTACCCTGGCTGTAGCTCAAGCAGCTTTTACGCGTTCAGCATTTCAAGGAGTAAATTCCTGCCAGGTACCCATTCACCTCACCTGGGTTGAGTGCAGCACAATGTGGATTAATTTCTTGCTGAAGGAAACTATGCCATGGCTGGGATTTGAACCCACGACCCTCTGTTACAAAGTCCGGAGACTAATCCACTGGGCCACAACACTCCACGATTACAGTATTAGTTTCACTTATTTTATGGCTTTTGTTTCCTGAACTTCCTTTCAGAGTTTCAAACTGCCCGCACTCCTTTTATTCTATCGATTGTCTAGATTTTTTTACACATGTTCAGACATTTAAATCTGAAGCTGAAGTATAAATTATTCCTATTTGCAAATGCTTTTCTCATCATATACATGTACTTTACAATTCCCCCTCTCATTTTTCTGTTTCTGTCCTGTTTATGGTAACTCCAGTAGGAACTTGGCAGGACAGGGTTTTGCTGGTAAACGCCAAGCTGGTATATAACCAATTACCTACATGTAGGAAACATTTTAAGTCTAGGTTAATCAGTCATAGTGGCTGACCTTATAGACGACGGATATCACTCTTGGGCCTTTTTATCAAAGTAGAGACAATGGCAGAGTGGGGATTTGAACTCACAACCTTGCGATTATGAGTCCAATGCTCTAACCACTGGACCACACAACCCGTAAATATTTGTATGTTTCCATTTCTTTAGAATTTTATTTTCTCCCTTCTACTTCTCTTTGTTTTTCTTTCTTTTGCCTCTTTATTTTCTTGCTTCTTATTTCTTTTCTCTTCTCCTCCCCGACCTTTACTTTTCTTCCTTTCCCTTCATTAATGCATGCCTTTCCTTGTTTATCATATCCTTATTATATTCACTCTACAGATATGGCATTTATCAACCCTTGGGATCAACAACGTCAGGTCTTGCTGTCACCCAAGCAGATGGTGAGATAACCTTTTCATTGTCCGAGTGCATTCTAGCTTTCTGTCTGTGTGAAGTGTTCCATCAACATAACTTTTTCTATGTACTAATTACTCATACCCATTACAATAAACTTTTAACAAGTTAAAAACTATTATGATGATGATGGTGGTGGTGGTGATGGTGGTGGTGATGATGATGATGATGATGATGATGACGACGATGATGATGATGATGATGATGATGATAGACTGTAATTACATGTATCCCTTTTCAATAAAAGAATACAATTAAAAATGGCACAGAAAAAAACTATATGTACATAAGTATGGCCACATATTATACTATGACCATTTTTACTTTATGAGTTGTTTGCGCTGTCAACAGTGCTCTTCCTACATACCTGTTATAAAACTGCTTGAAAGCAAATATTAAAACAAAATCTGGAATTTCCCTTTTATAAATTATAAATTTTACAGGAAGTTGTGGTTTTCCACTTGTTTTATTCTAATTAGATTACCAATGCAGGTGTTTGTGATATCATAATTTATTAAACCAAACCAGAAACCAATTTTTCACCATTTTTTTTTATAGTTTATACATTTGTTGACACATGGTATACATAACTGGTGCAACTCTGTCACTGTACGTGCACTACATACATGTATGTATGTACATGTACATGTACATTTTAAGGAAGGACTTCATTTATTCATATATTTTCTGCTTAAATCCTTATAAATTGCTAATTTCTCATACATGTATCATCCATACATTCTATTGCATGCTAAAAAGCATTAAATTTCTGACCTAAGTTTGACAAACTGTGTTAAAACCCCAAAACCAAGGTTCGGCAACTTACAATTGATATATATTCATATCATTAATATGTGATGTATTTTTCTTTGAAACGGATGTTTGGCCTTTTCTAGAATTTGCTCATAGATTTGCATGATTATCGCTTTTTATTATTCGATTTCTTGTGCTAAGTTTCTTTGTTACTCATCAACAGATTTAATATTTTACATCCTTTGTGTCATATTGATCTTTGTTTAGCTCCACTTTCTTTTCTTACTACCTTTTTAGTTTCCTCTTTTCCTATTTATTCTTGACAGGTCTCATTCTCCTCTATTCTTCTCCCACCCCCTCCTCCTCTTTCCCCATTCCTCATTTTGATAATCTCTGTCTCCATCCTTTCCTCCTTTTCCGTTTATTCATCCACCTCCTCTTCCTTTCCACTTCTTCCTTCTTCTCCTTCTCCTCTTTTTCTTCCCCCTTGTCTACCTTTCCTCCTCTTCCTCTTATTCATCCTCATCTACCTTTCTTTCTCCTCTTCCTCTTATTCATCCTCATCTACCTTTCTTTCTCCTCTTCCTCTTATTCATCCTCCTTGTCTACTTTTCCTCCTCCTCTCCTTCCTCCTCCTCCTCCTTATCTTCCTCTTCTTCATCTTCCTTCTTCTCTTCCTCTTCATTCTCCTCTATTTTCTTTACCCTCACTTCTTCCTCCCCCTCCTTCCCTTCCTCCTCTTCCCTCTCTTTCTCTTTCTCTTTATCCCCTTCCTACAATTATTTTTTCACTCCACCTTTTACAATAATCATTCATTAATATTACCGTAATTTACTCTTTGTTTTCCTTTTCCATCCAACGTTGTATACACCATAACCATCTATTTATCCTTCTCCATCGCTCATCTCGTGTTGTATCCCATCTCACTACCGGTAGAAGAGGAACATAAATACAATCATCTCGCTGGTTTTCAGCCAGAAAGTGATGGTGGTGGTAAGGATAAAATATCAATTATTTAGGTTTATATCTAAAATGAAAGATTTGCTTTTAAATAATGATATTTGCCTCATCTCTTGCAATTGAAATTATTTTTTCTTGGTTAATCTGTTCATATCTTGGGGGGGGGGGTTCCATACCCACTGTCAGTGGCGTACCTAGGATTTTCCACAGGGGGGGCCAAAAAAAAAAAAAAAAGGTCTTCAATAAAAAATGAAGGTTATTGTACCAGAAAAAAAATTGACAAGCAAAAAAAAAAAAAAAAAAAGGTCTTCAAGCTCGTCAGGGGGGGCAATAAAGGTCTTCAAGCTCGTCAGGGGGGGGCATAAAAGGTCTTTCAAGCTCGTCAGGGGGGGCAGTGATATGTATTTTGTATACATGGGTTGTGGCTCGTCAGGGGGGGCAGAGTGCCTCCAGTGCAAAGTCTATCTGCATGTACATGTAGGTGTCCCGATTCAGTATAATTTTTCATGGATGGGTGATTCCTCACAAGAAGGACTTATGTGATATTTTGCACTCCATATTAGCATGGAACCATGAAAATCTTTCAAGCCAGTAAAACATTACAACCGACAAATCAATGAATATACTCTTTATGATATTATGTGCAAAGGATAAAGACTAACAAGTTTCATGAACATTTTCAGAGGTCATAGTGAATTCATTCCCTCAAATAAATTTCAAGCTTGCAGACTCTTTACGATATTATGTGCAAAGGATAAAGACTAACAAGTTTCATGAAAATTTTCAGAGAGAGGTCATAGTGAATTCATTCCCTCAAATAAATTTCAAGCTAGTTAGCGGCAAGACCATGACTACATGTACCAGATAGCAAAATAAGCTTTTAAAATTAATGGGCATGCAGAAAAATATCAATAATTAAGCAATCTTTCACCGAGCATGTACTGTTTGCTAGAGCTCTTTCAATTGCTTATTAAATGAGCCACCAGCTAGTCATAACATGTAGTATATTACTACCTTACAGAATGCTTAAATTCTGTATGGATCGATGGTCGCTCTAATTATTTGTAAAAAATTTTAACGAAAACTTCACAAGATTCCATTGGAATTTATTTATTTACTCTCTACTTAAGAATGACAGCAGGCATTGTTTTCCTCTCAATCTTGTGTTTCCATAGCATGAGTAATATATCTTTATACCTGTCAAAAGCTAGTAATTTTGCTTTGATCCTACACGTAATGTTGATTTTGATCTTATTCTTATCGAAATAGTCTCTCTGGTCCCATGCTTGTATATATTTGTACTTTCTATCTCTTACAGAAAAGTATATGGTCTTATACATTCATTTCCATATATGTATTTTCCTCAATCACATCAAACAATATTAATTATTGTGCTTAATGACTACAGGTACATGTATTTCTCTGTACATTTTCATCAGGGCATCTCAAACAAGTACTTGTTTTTTTTTGTTCCCATGCATACAAATCTGTGTTCTGTTTTCATCAGGGCATCTCAAGAAATTTCTTTTATTTGTTCCCATGCATATCTGTGTCCTGCTTTCATCCAGACAAATTTATATTTTGTGTCCCATCCTTCATATTTGTGTACTGCTTCGTCCAAAAATGATTGTGCATACCGTAAGGGCACTAGTATTCAACCCGTTTGGAGAGTTTCCTCAAATATATAGAAATATAGAATTTACCTGAATTTCAGACCCGTCTTATTTCCAAGAGCAAATGCTGGTTATTCTTTTTCCGTTATTTTTTTCTTCAACCAGTCGACTGTGTGCGCGGGCGATCGTATTATACGGCGACGGATTTTGGTACTAGTATTCAACCTAGCGATGAAAGATGGCCCTATCTCTCAATCTGCCCTTGTCCCATCCGACTATGGACTAGACCATTTGAGATGAGACCAAACAGGGAATTAATCAAAGCCAGAGATTTACATAGATCTAGATCTAATTTAGCAATCTAAACCCTTTTGAGATTTGCTATCAATCCTCACTAGGTTGAATACTAGTACCATTCAGTGCAAAAGGCCATCGCCGCATAATTCGATCCTCCGCGCATACAGTCGACAGATTGACAAAGAAAATATCGACAACAGATTACCCTGGAAATAACAAAGGTGTGAAATTAAGATAAATTCCCTAATTCTAAATATTTTGGGGAATATGTCAAAATCTTTGAATTATGCCGGGTTGAATACTAGTACCCATGCGGTACATATTTATTTTCATCCTTGTCTTGTGTGTATTTGTTACAGCTTCTCAACAATCTCAGTCATCTGAAACTAGTCTTTCTAGAGAAGGATCTCACTATTATTTTGGTGTGTCTAAGAAACTAATTTTCTACTAATTTGTAATTATCTTTCCTTTGTATGATTGTATTATATATTTAAAGGACAAGTCCACCCCAAGAAAAAGTTGATTTGAATAAATATAGAAAAACCGAACAAGCATAGCACTGAAAATTTCATCAAAATCGGATGTAAAATAAGAAAGTTGTGATATTTTAAAGTTTTGCTTAATTTCACAAAACAGTTATATGCACATCCTGGCTGGTATGCAAATGAGGAGACTATGACGTCATCCACTCATTATTTCTTTTGTATTTTATTATATGAAATATGAAATATTCTAATTTTCTCCTCATTGTCAAGTGATAAAACTATTAATTCCTCCCTGGTCATGTGGCATTAGTATTGTTTAATACTATGTGGTTTAGTCAAGTTGGTCCTTATTGTCAAATCTATAAAAAATGAAATATTGTATAATTCAAACAATAGTGAGTGATGGACATCATCGACTGACTCACCTAGTTGTGCATATCACTGTTTTGTGAAAAATAAGCGAAACTTTAAAATATCATAACTTTCTTATTTTACATCCGATTTTTATGAAATTTTCAGCACTATGCTAATATGATTTTTCTCTGTTTATTCAAGTCAGCATTTTGCTGGGGTGGACTTGACCTTCAACAAAGAAAATTCACCAACAAACTAGCAAGTTAGGCTGGAATGAAAATTGTGTGCCCATGAGGCAAAACCATCGTTGGAGAAGGCAAACCCCTGTTACGAACCATGGATAACCTAAATCATCCGGGCCAGTTATTTCCATCTAAACATGTGTTTTCTTGACCTCGATGGGTCCGAAAAATTAAACCGCAATTACATACGCAGCGCATCGTATGTGCGTAAATACGCCCTTAGAGCTCATGCACTAGTGCATTAGGGAGTTTCTGCAATGATGGGGTGCGCACAAAGTGTTGCAAAGGGCGTTCTTGCTCCGACATGATGACTTGTAAAGTTATCTTCATGATATGAAGGGTTTCCAGGAACGAATAACATGATTTTCTACTGGGTACTCTGAGATCATATGATTAATTGTTTAGGGCCCACTTTGAGCATTGTGTCCACCACAGTAGTGCCCCCCCCCCCCCCACCCACCGGAATTCAACCATATATAATATATTCTACAAGTGGTCTAATTTTCATGTGCTCTCTGTGATTAAGATTTCAAATCTTCTCTAGAAGAATTATATCTGCCAAGCAAACTCAGGGAACAAAGGGCTAACACATTTTGGGCTTGCAAAATCAATTGCTTAACTTTGCTTAATCATTTTGAATTAAGAATGCCGTCCTGAAGAAATGTCAATCTAAATAATGTACCTTTTTATTCTTGACTCCTATTGTGTAAGGAAATTAGAATGCATGAATTTGAATTTATTAACAAACTTCATTCATTTGGCATGGATATTTTGTTTTAAAATATATACAATGATAACATAAACAAAAACATTTATGTATGTCGTATAAACCTGTAATACATCAATACATAGATTTCCAATTATGATACAGATATACATCTATATACAAAGAGAAATGACGAATTGAAATTTAACACAAAGAAGGTGTAGCATAATGCAATTACATAAGTTATAAATCTAATTATCGAATACAAATCAGGAAGTAAATAAATGTATAATGTTAGAGATATATCTTTGTTGATGGTGGCTTTGGTGGATTTTAGATAGCTTGAATGAAATTGAAAAAGAAAAATGTACTTGATGTTAAAACTCACCCCTCTTATTTATAATCACTTTGAAGAACTTACAGAAATTATCAATTATGTTTTCATTATCAAGTTTCATTATGAATATAAATTTATGTATATCTGCATGTACCTGTTTTTTTTTTCATCATATTTAGTGCTTTATGATAACTTTCTTGGAGATACAAAAGGAGAAGGACGTGGAGGTGCAGGTGAGAATTACATGTAATCTTGGAGTTTAACCTTTATGATATAAAGTTAAAAACAGAATTGTTACTATGTTGAAATTCTTTTTACGATTTATCCTCGTGTGTTTTGCTTCATTTCAATTTTTTAGTTCATAATAATTTTTTGTTATTGTTTTGCAAATGTTTATTCAAATTTAATTTCATGTGTTTTTTAATTAAAAACAGAAGTGTTATTACATTGAAATTCTTTTTTCCGATTTATCCTCGTGTGTTTTGCTTCATTTCATTTTTTTTAGTTCATAATGATAAGTTTTTGTTGTTGTCTTGCAATTGTTTATTCATATTTAATTTTATGTTTCTTGTTAGTTAAGGATTGAACAAGACTTTGAATTAATGCCCTTTTTTGTAATTTTTTGTTTGTTCGAAAAATAAAGAGTTTAGATTTTGTTTACTAAATGTACTTTTGGTAATAGTGTAATTCCAAATTTCCAAGAATTTCAGCGTCTGACCAATGCTGAACATAAACAAGAAACAAGTCATGAATACATGTACATAACGACTTGTTAAAAGGCTGGGGAAAAAATCACAAAATGGTGGTACATGTATAAGAGATCTACAGTATGTATAATGAATAAATCATATTACTTGAAATTTTTGTCACTGTACATGTAGCTACGGTTAAAATACCAACAATTGTTATTTACCAACTTGCAGTATTTGTACTAATTATTCAATCTGAAACAAGTGCATTTTGCCTGTTTACTCTCCGCATGTTTTTGTTTTATTCAGCAAAAGATTTAATGAGCTGTGTAATCGTGTGTGCAGTTTGGTTTAATTGTTCATTGGTACATGTATTTCATTAGTGTTGTATATACAGCTTGCAGCATGCACTGGCATTCACACGCATGCAATTGCAAGGGTATGATATGATAAGCCAATATCATACACAAATTAAATTATTATGTCAATTATCCCCTTTTGTAGTGTTTTGTAATTCCTAATGAAAAAAAAAATCTGCAGGTTCTTATAAAATCTTGGCATTAAGTTCCCCCCAAAATGTTTTATTTCACATGCCTATTGCTTAAAGGTAAAAGAACAATTATCTAGTTTTTAAAATATAGATTTTAATCTGAAGGTTTATACAATGCTCTCATTAATCTCTCTTTGATAAAAGAATTTAGATTTTATTTCATACAAGAATGAAAATAACAAACAGATTTCGACCCTCTAAGTTCTGTGAAAGTGTTCTTTTTTATCTCTTAGATTTTTAATTTCATTTTGATACAATAATAATAAAAGCTGGATTTATAAAGCGCTTTTTGCCAGAGGATACAAAGGGCTGCTATTATTACCCCGTCTTTAGCTCGAGCTACCATCACCGGCGCTCAGTGCATGCAAGGAATTGCTCCTGCTGGGTACCCATTCACCTCACCTGGGTCGAGAGCAGCACAGTGTGGATAAATTTCTTGCTGAAGGAAAACACGCCATGGCTACGATTCGAACCCACGACCCTCTGTTTCAAAGGCAAGAGTCAGAACCACTAGACCACGACGCACCCACAAGCATATTTATACAGATTTTTGAATTTCATGTTTTTATCCCTGCCACTACAGATTTAAAAACTTATATATTTAAAAATGTCAAAAGAAGAATATGAAAGTAGCATATAAATATAAAGATCTTTATATTTTATATATTTTTATCCTGCCAGAACCAATTTACGATAACCGAAGTCTCCAGAAGGCATCAACGAAAAGCAGCGATTACGCCAAACCGTATGATTTCATTAAAAGGCAGAGTCATCCTTATGAATATGCTGGTCGTAAGTTTCCACCATCTTTTATTTATCATAATAATAATAATAACTCTTATTTACCCAGGGTAGCCACTCTCAGCTGTAAGCTGTTCTTCCAGCGGGCCCTGCATAACATCATATGTTATTATTACCCTTCTCCATTCTTAATGCTGAGCGCCAAGCAAGAAGGCAGAAGGTCCCATTTTTATCAGTCTTTGGTATGACTCGGCCGGGGATCAAACCCACAACCTCCCGTCCATGAGGCGGGCGCTCAACCAATGCACTTTAAAGGGGAATGAAACCTTTGGAACAAGAAAGTTTGAGAAAAATCGGACAAACAATGAGAAAGTTATGAGCATTTGAATATTGCAATCACTAATGCTACTGTATGGGATCCTCCTGCTGGCAATGCGACAAAGATGTGTGATGTCACACGTGAACAACTTTCCCTGTGATGGACCATAAAATACCCCTAAAATGTCCTTTTTTGCTCTTATGGTGATACAAACTCTTTATCCATAATGTATTCTTTAAAAATCCTTATTACATGAATACGTGATCCACTGACAGATGTGATAAAAGAGGCAGTTTAAGTGAAATATATAGAAAGGTAATGGGAAAGATGTTCACAAGTGACATCACACATCTTTGTCGCATTGCCAACTAGAGGATCTACATTATGATAATGATCTAAACTTCAAATGCTCATAACTTTCTTATTATTTATTCAATTATTCTCAATTTTTTGTTGATCTGTTTGTTTGATTTTTCTGTTTTAACAGAGGCTATCTTCTTTCAAAGGTTTCATTTTCCTTTAATGTGGGAGAGGTCTATTGTTCACCAAGTGAGTAGTCAGGAACAGGGGCAGATCCAGGATTTTCCAAAAGGGGGGAGGGGCACATTTCGTCCGCAAAGGGTTTAACCTAAAATCGGAGGTAATTTTGTCCGCGGAATATTTGAAAAGCAAAGAAAAGGTCCTCACTTTCAAAGGGGGGGGGGGCACACTTGGGTAAAAGCAGTATATTTGCATCACACATTTTGATTATGGCTCTCAAAGGGGGGTGGGGGGCACAGGCTGGCTGTGCCCCCCCCCCTGGATCCGCCAGTGGTTGTGAAAATGACTAATGGATGGTGGAGAAAGGTCTGTATGTAGATGTAGAGATGAAAATTGAAAGGTGAGAAACGTGAAAGATGAGAGTAACATGGACCGATAAGTATCTTTCGTGATATAAGGTTTTGTATTTAAAAGGACAAAAACCACGGGCCCGTTTCATAAAGGACTTGCAACTGTTGTAACTTTACCATTATGGCAACTACCATGGCAACAGGGCTCAGCAACCGATCAAAATCAGGTTACCATGGTAGTTGCCATGGTGGCAAAGTTACAACAGTTGTAACTCTCTATGAAACGGGCCCCAGATGGTCTTGATGATTTGGATGACATGAGATGAGAAGTCTTTTGGCGGTGGTGAGTAGAAGATGAGTTAAGAAGTCCTGGCAGTGATAGGTAGAGTGGGGAGTAGATTAGCAGTTGAGAGTAGAAGCGATAAGGCGTCTTGATGTTTAATTTCATTTCTATGCAGCAGACATCCAACCGTCCTTTTCATAACTACACACATGTTGAACCACAAGACTCTCCCACCTTATATCTACCACCATACAAACCCTTCAAAGATTATCCAAATGAACTTTGTTTAATTTGTATTCATTGAATCAATAAAGGTTTATTTGAGCAGTGATACAATATTTGATCAGTAAAGGTAGACGAGGGATTGTTAAGTTTCTAAGAATAGAAGTATTGTTGCCTATGAAGTTAGAATTCCTGAAATTATTATTGAAATGTACATTATATTTTTGCGATATCCAAGTTGATATCATTTTGGACTCTGGATTTTCATAAAAAATTGATTGATTTGAATGATAACTTCTTTTAATTCATTACTTATCAATAACTATGAAGTCTGCAATATCAGAGCAATAAAAAAATGATGCTTAACAGCTATATTAAAGGTCAAGTCCACCCCAGGAAAATGCTGACTTGAATAAATAGAGAAAAATCATACAAGCATAGTGCTGAAAATTTCATCAAAATCGGATGTATAATAAGAAAGTTATGACATTTTAAAGTTTCGCTTATTTTTCACAAAACAGCGATATGCACAACTAGGTCAGTCAGTCGATGATGTCCATCACTCACTATTTGTTTTGTTTTTTATTGTTTGAATTATACAATATTTCATTTTTTATAGATTTGACAATAAGGACCAACTTGACTGAACCATATAGTGTTAAACAGTGCCAATTTCACATTTTCAGGGAGGAATTAATCGTTGTACCTGTATCACTTGACAATGAGGAGAAAATTCGAATATTTCATATAATAAAATACAAAAGAAATAGTGAGTGGATGATGTCATAGTCTCCTCATTTGCATACCAGCCAGGATGTGCATATAACTGTTTTGTGAAATTAAGCAAAATTTTAAAAAGTCATAACTTTCTTATTTTACATCCGATTTTAATGAAATTTTCAGTGTTATGCTTGTTAGATTTTTCTCTTTTTATTCAAATCAACTTTTTGTTGGGGTGGACTTGTCCTTTAATGATTTATAATGCATAAGGTGAATAAACATTAATGTTTACTCTTTTGCGCCCCTACAGCCGGCTCATTTAGGGGAAACGCCCCTCCCCCTCTCCCTCCGATGAGGAAAAAGGAAGGGGAAGTCGATCCCATGGATGACCCCGCCTACGCAGCATTCCAAGAAGGACAGTACCAAGAACTGCTGAGAAAAAGTATGAAAAATCAACCTTTATTTGATTTTTGAACAGTGTACAGTATTTTGAAAAAGGTTTTTTACATTTCTACATACACAAAAATGACAAAATTAAAAAAATTGGTTTCCTACATGGGTATTATTTGCATTAATGTAGGTGTGCAAAATTTATTCTAAAATTGTGCAAAATATGTTATCTCTTTCATTTGTTGACCAGAGGAACAATACCAAGAACTTCTGAAAAAAAAGTATGAAAATCAAATTATTTTTTATTTTCTTACAATGGATTGTACATGTAGTTCTTGCCTCAGTAGTAAGTTAATTTTCAAGGCTGTTCCTCAAACTTCTGCACAAAATTTTGAAATTTTGTCACCAATATTTTGTAAGCTATTTTATGCAAAATTTATCGAAAAATTGCACAAAATACATACTCTTTTTTCATGTCTGCCAATTTTTGTTTTTATATTGTTCCATGCATGTAGCTATAGCTGCATGAAGTACATGTACATGAAGTTGCTCACAACACCAAGAAAAAATCCAAAGAATTACCTCGAAATTTTCGGCTGCTAACTGCTGCCTTCTTCAGCAATGACCGAAGTGACCCGATTTGACCTAGTGACGCAGCGATCGATAATCGGTTCGTAGACACTCAGAAGCTTGCGTTCACACCTCTCAATAGGGACGGAGGGCGATACAAACTTCTGAGTGTAGACTACCCGATTATCGATCGCTACGTCACAAGGTCAAATCGGGTCACTTCGGTCATCGCTGAAGAAGGCAGCAGTTAGCAGCCAAAAATTTTGAGGTAATTTTTTGGATTTTTTCTTGCGTTGTGAGCAAAAGGTTAGATTTTACTTATTTTCAACCAACACAGATGAATTTTCATGATTGTACAGTGTACAGCTTTTATATATCAACTGGTCAATATCTCATTATTCTATGATAAATGGTTTCTGATAAGCTTTTCCTGGTTTGTTTAAAGATATGTTTTATTTAACTACATTATATATTGAACTTTGCTTGAATTTCTTTGCCTGGTACCAAATGAGCACAACGTCACTGCTGTGCTAGTTAGGATAATAGTAGAATTTGTAATGTATTTTTTAATAATTGTTTTTCATTAAATTAGCCATTTATGAGGTGTAATGTTTATTCCTGACTCACTTTGTAAAGAGTTGGCCATTAAAACAGGTATAATTATATTACACTTTTACAATATAAATAATAAAATAATAATATAGGATTTATAGAGCACATGTATCCACCTTGTTTGGTGCTCAAGGCGCTCCTATATTACCCCGGCTAAGCTAGTCTACCTATTCAATTCAATTTAATTCAAATAAACATTTTTTTCTTCCATTTCATTACATTTTTCGTAAACATTAATTCATACATGATTCAATTTGTTTATTAAAAATATATATATGTACATGTTGGGTTTATAGGGGAATCCAGCCTTTGCCATTAAATGTTGTGTTGGGAAGGAGAAAAATAAATCAAACAGAATGGTGAAAGTTTGAAAGAAATCGGACAAGCAATAAGAAAGTTATAGCTGCTTTAAAATTGAGATCACTAATAATATGTAAATTTCAAATTGGCAACTGGGTAAGTAAATTATGACAAGGGGCAAGGTCAACTTTCCCATAGGCCATGTACTTTATTATCAGGGATTTGTGGTTTTCTCCTAAGTACCCATTCCCCTGGGGCAGTAATCTAAATATAATCCAGGTAGTATATTGTTTTATGTCCTCATGAAAGAAAAATATAATTTGCATAAAATTTTTGGGAATAATGACATTTTAGCCATAATATGTATTGGAGTACATGGAAGAGTAGTCCTTGCCTTACATCACTATGACATCACATATGCGGCCAATTTGAAGTCTCCATAGGTATAGTGATTACCAATATTTACAAAATACAATATATACAATAAACAATACAAAGGAAAGTTGCTCTCAGCTTTTTGAGGAATTACTTCCTGCCGGAACCCATTTACCACACCTGGACTGAGTGCAGCAAACTGTTAATAAATTTCTTGCTGAAGGAAAACACACCATGACTAGGAATCACACCCACGTCCCTCAGATTGAAAGATGAGGTTCATAACCACTAGACCACGACACCCCTAGTTTTCTCTAATTAGTACATTGTTATCTCATCTCTTCTTTTCCTTTGGTACATAAGGCTCATCCAAGATCCGTCGAGCTGATACTAACATTGTCGCAGTCAAGTTTGACAAGCTTGTACAGGCCGAGAACACAATGACAGGGTCACCGGTCTTTTGTTCTAGTAACTGCGGAGCTGCCATGTCACATCTCAGTAAAATTTCAAAACTATACGCGGGAAAGGTAAGTAATCTATTCGTGCAGAAGAGGGCAAACTCAATGTACATCAAAGCATGATTGTCATATCACATCTATCACAAAAATGTTATGAGTGATCCGGTTGAATGGGTTATAGGAATTTTAGATTTCTTATATTTCTTACAGGCAACTCCGGGTGGCAGCAGGGAAGCATTCTGTTTATTGTCATACTTCAAATATCATCATTCTATGGTTCTCTGTTATGCTGTTTGGACTGAAGATTTTGATGAATAATAATATTAATAATAATAATGATGAAGGTGATGATGATGATAATTATAATGCAAAATAACAATAATGATGATGATGATAATAATATTTATAATTAGAAATAATAAGAATTATAGATTTTCTCATAAAATCAGTGTTTACTGTAACTAAATTCCTTTTTGTCTCGCCTGCATAGCAGAGCGAGACTATAGGCGCCGCTTTTCCGACGGCGACGGCGGCGACGGCGGCGTCAACATCAAATCTTAACCTAAGGTTAAGTTTTTGAAATGACATTATAACTTAGAAAGTATATGGACCTAGTTCATGAAACTTAGACATAAGGTTAATCAAGTATTACTGAACATTCTGCTTGAGTTTCAGGTCACATGACTAAGGTCAAAGGTCAAAGGTCATTTAGGGTCAATGAACTTAGACCATGTTGGGAGAATTATTTTCAAAATCTTAACCGAAGGTTAAGTTTTTGAAATGACATCATAACTTAGAAAGTATATGGACCTAGTTCATGAAACTTGGGCATAAGGTTAATCAAGTATTAGTGAACATTCTGCTCGAGTTTCAGGTCACATGACCAAGGTCAAAGGTCATTTAGGGTCAATGAACTTTGGTCAAGTTGGGGGTATTTGTTGAAGTACTATCATAACTTTGAAAATTTATGGATCTACTTCATGAAACGTGGACATAAGGTTAATCAAGTATTAGTGAACATCCTGCCTGAGTTTTAGGTCACATGGCCAAGGTCAAAGGTCATTTAGGGTCAATGAACTTTGGCCAAGTTGGGGGTATTTGTTGAATTACCTTCATAACTTTGAAAATTTATGGATCTAGTTCATGAAACTTTGACATTAGGTTAATCAAGTACCACTGAATATCCTGTGCAAGTTTCAGGTCACATGACCATGGTCAATGGTCATTTAAGGTCAATGAACTTTAGCCCTGTTGGGAGTCTTTGTTAAATTACCATCCTAACTCTGAAGGTTTATGAATCTAGTTCATAAAACTTGGACATAAGAGTAATCGAGTATCACTGAACATCCTGTACGAGTTTCAGGTCACATGACCATGGTCAAAGGTCATTTAAGGTCAATGAACTTTGGCCGTGTTGGGGGTATTTGTTGAATTACCATCCTAACTCTGAAGTTTATGGATCTATTTCATAAAACTTGGGATATAAGAGTAATCAAGTATCACTAAACATCCCCTGTGAGTTTCAGGTCACAAAACCAAGGTCAAAGGTCAGTTAGGGTCAATAAACTTAGGCCATGTTGGGGTAATTGTTGAATTGCCATCATAACTTTGAGAGTTTATGGATAGAGTGAATGAAATGTGGACATGGGTGTATTTGACCATATGAATGGTGTTTTTGTGAATGATTATTTTATAGTAGTTTTCACAGTTAGCACTGCTGCTATATTAAATTGCGTAATGCAGGCGAGACTGCCAGAGGCGTTCCACTTGTTTATTAAAGCTCAACACTATTTCGTTGGTCTACCTTGTGTATTATTTAATCATGAACAATGACAATCATTCTGTTCTTGACTTACCAGTGCTGGATCTGTGAGTTCTGTGAAACCGAAAACCCTGTCACCGATGATACAGTCGTCCCTACAACAGAAGACAGTACCTACGTCATAGGACCGGGGTCAGGGGGCGGAGCCGACACCCTTGTCATCTTCTGTGTGGATGTGTCTGGAAGCATGGCAGTTACGACAGAGGTAGGGCCCCCTCTATGTTTGCCAGAATCATTTATCAACTAGTAAAGTACTGTATAAGTTTTATGATTATTATGATTGATAATTTTTTCATGATTTAAAACATACATGTGCATGGCATTCAGATAATGCATAACCTGAAAATTTTGCAAGTTTCTATTGAACGTGTGATTCTTTCTTAACTGGGGTTCTTTGGTATCGCAATATCGATATAAATTTGAATCAAAATTAAATTTGAGGATTTTGTGGTCAAATGGAATAGAACATCAAGGGGTTTTTACTCAGACTGTGAAAGAAATTTTTGCATGTTTGAAACAGTGAGCTAGTCTAAAGGTAAAAATGAGTTGACCAAATGGCCATACTTCTGGACCATCTCAACTCTACTAGGTTTTTACTGAATATTTTTGTTTGTTCAGGTATCCGGAAAAGTGTCTGTGCAAGGCAGGCTCAGCGATGAGCAGGTGGCGCTGCAGGCTTACCAGGAGGAGCTCGATGCTGCCGAGCAGAGGTCTAGGGCCGCCCAACAAGAGGCCCTCAATGCCCAGATGCTAGCCAGCTATCAGGAAACTATAGAGGATCAGGCCCAAGCTTTAGCCCAGTTCCAGATTTCAAGGACCGCATCAACCGCGTCGTCGGTGTCTGTTCGATTGCCACCACCTCCGCCACCACTGGGTCAGGCCGCACCCTCCGCCCCGCCCGGGACGCTACCCCCTCCATCTCGCCAGCCCAGTGCGGCGCCCTCTGTGGCTGGTAGCGTGCAAGGTGAGAGGCATAGCGAGCTGGAAGAGAGGTACGTCGCCGCACCCCAGAGGTCCTTTGTTGGCTCCAAGAGACAGGCACCTCCAAGGCCGCCGCCTCCATCGTCCGCTGCTACTGCCGCTCCAAGACCTGCAGCTCCCCCTCCGCCTGTGGCTGCTCCCGAACCTAAGAAGCATGTTTCATATGTCTCCAGACTCCAAGTAAGATTTGTTTCTTCCTTTGAAGAAATCAGACTATATACAGTGCGTCCCACAAAAAACGAAACCGAGATTTATCTATGATTTATCATAACTTAATCACAAATACAATAGACAAATGACCTACCATTGTAAAGCTTAGAATCTCCTCTTTCATCTGATATTACTTAGATTATTTCTCATTCACGCATGAGTGAGCAAAAACAATTTGAAGAGGGGATACCAAAAAGTCATTTGGCGGGCTGTATCTGGGTTTCAAAAAGAAAACCACATTTCTAAAAAGTTAAATATCTGCTCTTTAATTTGATACCTCAATTACAGAAAATGGTCAAGAAATAAGAAAGTTCTGGTTATTTGAAATAAGGCTTGAATTTCAATAATTTCATAAAATGAAGAGGTTTTACAGGCTAGCGTTCAAACTCACTCGACACTCCGTTTTGTTGACGATCAGCCATGCATGAAGCTTTTGTTAACCATGCGATATCTTCTGTGGGAAACCGGTGAAAACACGTTTATTTAATGAAATTATGGAAATACAAGCATTGTTTCGAGGGAACGTAACTTTTTTACTTTTTGACCATTTTTTGTGATTAAGGTATCAAATTAAAGAACAGATATTGAACTTTTTAGGCATGTGATTTTCTTTTTAAAATTCAGATACCCCCCGCCAAATGAGTTTTTGGTATCCTTTCTTCAAATTGTTTTTGCTCACTCATGCGTGAATGAGGAATAATCTAAGTAATATCAGATGAAAGAGGAGATTCTAAGCTTTACATTGGTAGGTCATTTGTCTATTGTATTTGTGATTAAGTTATGATAAATCATCGCTAAATCTCGGTTTCGTTTTTTCTGGGACGCACTGTATATTAAATTATTTCTTCTTTTTTATAATTATGATGATATTTTGTGTGCAAATTCCTTGCTGTAAGTATTGCACCTAATCTGCTTTTGAATTTATGATATTAAACCTTTTAAGCAATGCTTAGGAATTCAACTGTTATTCGTTATTTTATTATGTATTATGGTATTTCAAAACATGTTGTCCTCTTCATATTACATGTAAAATGATCTTTTATTTGTAAGGAATTTCCAACCATTTCAAAACAAATTTTTCTAATTTTGCTGTTTACTTGTGAATGTTTTTTCAGTCGATGCAGTCGGCCATACAGCAGCAAGTTGACAAACTACAAGCAGAGAATAGTCACAAGAGAGTCGGACTTGTAGCATTCAACAACAATGTGAGTAGCATTGCATTGATGTAGTAACTGTTAAGGTTCTTGTAAGATATCAGGTTTTGTCCTAGTGTCCATATAAGATTTGTAAATGTGGTGCTTTCACTAGGTATTTAGGATGAAGTGATAATTAATCCTTTGAAGAAGTTAAGAAAGTATCTTGATAAATCATCTACTGAACGTATAGTACATGTACATGCCTTTGTATCATCCCATTTAGATTATTGTAATGCTTTACTTGCTGGTTTACCTCAATCTAGTATAGCCCCCCTTCAAAGAATTCAAAATACTGCAGCTAGATTGGTAACCCTCACAAAGAAATTTGAACATATCACCCCTATTCTCTACTCCCTCCATTGGCTTCAGGTTCATAATAGAATTATTTTCAAGCTCCTTCTCCTTGTCTATAAAATCATCCATGGTCTTGCCCCATCCTACCTTCAAAATCTTATCTCTCTCTGTCCCTCATCCTCTGCAACTCAACGTCTCCGATCTTCTTCTACTGCTCACCTTCGACTATCTCTAGGACCCCGCACTTTTACCCGTTATGGCGATCGTGCTTTTTCTGCTCTTGCCCCTAAACTCTGGAACAATCTCCCCATCTCCATCCGTAATGCATCCACTGTCGAATCTTTCAAAACACTCCTCAAATCTTACCTCATTAAGCAGTCCTCTTAATTCCATATCCTGTTCTCCCTTTTTTTTTTTTTTTTTTTTTTCTTTCCAATGCGCTTAGAAACTGTTGTATTAAGCGCTATATAAATGTTAATTATTATTATTATTATTATTGAACCCTAGATTCTTTGGGACAGTCGTGACCCTCACCCTGAATTCTTTGCAGATATCATGCTTATCGGCAAAATGAAGAAATACATGACATTTGAAATATATGATCTCTGATTCTCATGATTCGAGCCCCGGCACCCTATTCCGCTGGTTTCTGGCCTGGCCCGGCTTTTGTTGTGTAGCTTCCTGTAACTGACTAAAATCTCAAATTTCGTCTCAAAATCACTGCTTTGACAGAAATATAAAAATTAATCATAGTCGGTATATGACTCAATGTGTATTACCGCGCAAGCCTCCTTGGTAGGGTAGTATATTTTGGCCAGCTTTTATGCTAAAACTTAACAAGTGAAAGCCGTTTATCAATGAAATTAATAACTGAAGTTATCAACTGAATATCTCCAAGATGATGTCATTTTCGAAAGGTCACCTGACATCTAAAACCCTTGCTTTTCGAGTCATGTGACTTGAAGCCAGTATTCCAGCTTTTAGAGTATGTATGCGCGTTCATGGCGATTCGAACACACGACCCTCTGTTTACAAGGCGAGAGTCAGAACCACCACACCACTGCTCTTCCACTTATATATCCACATACATATATCCACTCATATATATATCAATACTCTCTCTATTCTTTCCTGCAGGTGACGGTGATTGGAGACGGCAGTCTTGATCCCGTACCACTAGAGGGCGCCGGTCTCACGGACAGAGAAAGTCTGATCAGTCTTGGTCAGAACTTTCCTCTACCCGGTCCTATCTCGGAGGTGCATCGCTGCCTCACTGACAAGATATACAGGTTAGATCATTGAGAGTATTTCATGAAAGGAATTGTTGAATATTTTATCCGACAAAGTTTTTTGTCTGACTGTTCTTAGAACAATTATTAGCCAATCAAGGGAAGTGGTCAGATCTGAGTACTAGTCAGACGATTAATGTTGATGAAATGCTATCTATGTATGTATATAGTAGCCTTCATCGATGAAAATGAAATTTAATCATGAAATAAAAGGAGGATGAGAAGGAAAATCTCAGGAAGTCATGATAAGAGTGATGCATGACATTTTCATAGCTCCAATTCTATTTAGATCGAATATGCAAAGCACTTTGAAAGGAAAGGAAGATTTTGAAAATATCTGTTTCAGTCAAACACACACTGAATATATGCTCATCAGATTATTTTTTAAATAGTTTACTGGAAGTTCCGGCGTCGGCGCCATGAGCGTCTACTGACGGTGTGCGCGCTCTACAAATATACACTATTATTATTATTATTATTATTACAAATCAACAAACTATGCCTCAAAGGGTAAAATAGAAAGATGGAGAACATTCTGAAACTTAAAAAGAGTGCAGCTACATAATAGAATTGGACTTTTTGCAGAGTTTATGTTTCAAGTAAACATTGGAAACAGACAGGATTTTCTAAAAGATGTAGATTTAAAATGGTATTCCATGTATTTATTTCAATTCTGATTCACAGCCTTACAGAGAGTGGGCAGACTGCCTTAGGCCCCGCCCTCCTCATCGCCATCTCCATGGCAGCACAGAAGCCGGGGTCAAAGGTCATCATGTGCACAGATGGAATGGCCAACGTTGGCTTGGGGGCGCTGAACGACATGGACAATGACGCAGCTTACGAGGAAGCAGCCGCATTCTATGACGAGGTCGGCAACTTTGCTAGAGATTCAGGGTTAGTATAGATATTGAACACTCATATCTAGGATTAAAATATGATGTGATCATTTTGAATTTGAGAGTAAATTAGTTTCAATAGTAAGCTAAAAATAATCATTTTAGCCAATTCCATGAAATAATGAACCTTCTTGTATATCCAACTTCAATTTTTCTCCATTCATAATTCTTTTCATTGACTGCCCGTGTCATGATTATTTAAGAGCATTACAAATTTACAGAAGAACAACAATACAGACGATTTCAGGAAGAACCCACATACAGGGAGTCATATGTTCATATTGTTTGGAATTGCCCATTTACTTACAAGTAAACACATCCGATTTCATTTTATCAAAAATGATCATCCTTTTTGTATGTCCGATCCCCATTTTCTCAAGTCTTACTTCACTTTATAAACTGACCAAGTCATGGTCCTTTAAGAACATGACAGACTGAAGAAGAAATCTGAGACAGAAAATTTCATGAAGATCCCACATATAGGAGGTCGGACGTACATATTCATGGAATTGCCCTCACAACAAAATTTGTGATGAAAAATCAAGAGATACCACACGATTTATTACTTTTTTTATATGATGTTTTGTCCGTTCTTTTTCAGTGTATGTGTGTCTGTGCTCACGTTAGAAGGCGAGGACTGTCGTGCCATTGAGCTAGGGAGTGTTGCAGACAAGACGAGAGGACAGGTTTGTTGTTTCTTTTCCTTCTTTTTTTCTTTATTTTTTGTTATGTACTGTACTTTGCACGGAAGTTGTATCTTCCCAGCCTTGTCAGTATTATGTCTGTATTTTTCTCCGGTGAACTTTTTAGAGTTGTGACCTCCCATAATATTATATTGCAACTTTTATAAATGTCTTAATGTGAATAATTCTTAGCCTTTTGAAATAAATGTTATATTGAATTGAATTCCATAATGATAATGATGAGAAGGGGGAAGATTTTGAAACTAACAATTTCTATAAATGCATATATGCCTATTTCTAGACTTCAAAATCTAGAAGTTACACAGAATAATCACTACAGGCTACACGGGCCTAATCACTAGTGGCAGGCCATAGATATTCATTCGAGCCAACCCATTGCTATTTTTTTTATTTTGATATGGCTGATTGACAAAGTGTATGCATATGATTGTCCATCTAACACTGATTCTATTTTTGGTAATTACTGAACTTCCTTTTCCCAAATTGGGAAGAAATATCACAAATTTTGGACTATATTTTGACTGGCAGAAGGATTAGGGCTATTTTGCTGTTTGAGGTGGTGAATCTGCTCCCCCCGACGATGTCTTCAAACACGCCAATTTATTTTTAAAATGAGCCGGTCGAGGGACCCTTTTCTGGTCAGATATGGATTGCGAGATATATATCCTATCCACTGGTAGTAAACATTCGACCCCCGAATTTCATCCTTATTTTTTATGAATTTTTTAAAGTGCCAATTTAACACACGAGTCTATGGGGAATGAATTAGGCCTGTGAGACCCTAAGATTTTTTCATTGTTTTCAATTATTGCTTCACATGTACATGTACTCGTTGGTAGAAAATTAACATGTGGTCCCATGTATTGTATTTGATGTAGGTGAGCATTGTCAAGGCAAATGACCTCAACCAGCAGTTTGCAGACATTCTAGCAGATCCAGTCCTCGCTACTAATGTATCGGCCAGGATGGTGCTTCATAAAGGCCTGTAAGTATCTATGTTGTTCTTGTAATTTCAAATACATATTGCAAATCATAAAAGGATGCCTTTCCCACTTGATCTGTACCAGAAAAGAGTGTTTTTTTTACTTGGTAAAAGTTTCAATCATACTTACGCAATGATGCGATGAATACGCTTATTGAAGGTTATCATTGCCTATCCTTTTACTAATTAGTTTCATCAAATGTGACAAAAACTTTAGCAGTCAGAACCAGCATTATTATAATATTAGATTAAATCAATATTTGATAGATTAAGGATCATCAAGTAGACTTTGTGAAGGAAAATTACACAAAGGTACTAGAAGTGTATTTTTTAACAAGCTAATTGCAAATCATTTAATTACCTTATTATGCTCCTTTGTAGTTAAAGGACAAGTCCAGCCAAACAAAAAGTTATTTGAATAAAAAGAGAAAAATCAAACAAGCATAACACTGAAAATTTCATCAAAATTTGATATAAAATAAAAAAGTTATGACATTTTAAAGTTTTGCTTAATTTCCCAAAACAGTTATATGCACATCCTGATTGGTATGCAAATGAGGAAACTGATGACATCATCCACTCACTATTTTTTTTGTATTTTATTTTATGAATTATTTGAAATATTCTAATTTTCTCATTGTCAAGTGAAACAATGATTAATTCCTCCCTTAACATGTATAATTAGCATTGTCTAATACTATATGGTTCAGTCAAGTTGGTCCTTATTGTCAAATCTGTAGAAATTGAAATATAGTATAATTCAAACAACAGAAAACAAAAGAAATAGTGAGTGATGGACATCATCGACTTACTCATTTGCATGTCACTGAGTTGTGCATTGTGCATATCGCTGTTATGTGAAAAATAAGCGAAACTTTAAATTGCAATAACTATCATATTTTATATTCGATTTTGATGAAATTTTCAGCGTTATGCTTGTTTGATTTTTCTCTAAATATTCAAATTAACATTTTTCTGTGGTGGACTTGACCTTTTAGTAGTTACAATTCTATTTGAGCCTTTCAATAAAGGATCATAAATACTTCAATCGATAATTTTCTTGCTCTTTTTCTGCAGATTTTTTAGGGATAGTGAGAATGATAGCTCACAGAGCCAAGCGACCAACAATGTTGGACTTGTGACGGCTGATTCAGAAACTACATTTGAGTTTGGAGTGAGGAGAAAAGAAGGTTAGCTATATTACCTACTATTCTCAATCTTTGGGAATTTTGTGATTAATTTTTCTTCCTCCTAAAATAAAAAACCCTTTTCGAGGCTTGCGTAGGCTTGTAACATCATAATCCTACAGTGTTATTGTGTACAAGTGGAAGCGCCGTGGTGTAGCGGTTCTTACTCTCGCCTTGTACTCAGAGGGTCTTATGTTCGAATCCCACCATGGCCTAGCGTCCTTTGGCAAGGCGTCAATCCACACTTTGCCACTCTCCACCCAGGTGTTAATTGGGTACCGGCAGAAACAACCATCATTGTGGTTGGTTTGTTTAAATAGCACATAAATCATTTACTTGTCTAAATAGCACTTACCACTTATGTAATCAGGGGGCTGTCCTAAAAAAGTGTTACGATAGATTCGATCAACCTCAACTGAATGGAAATCCATTGATGTTGTAATTTTTTTAACGAAAAATTTGCACGATGTCTCTTGTAAAGAAAAAGAACCACACTTAATTTTCAAGGAAATGATGAATGTACGATGTACATTTTGTCTCTAAATATTTTGCAGAAACATGCATTTTAGAAGTTGACGTTGCTGGCTTTCCATAGTTGTGATTGATTGGATCAATCGTAACTCTTCTTAAGACAGGGCCCAGGATTACCTGAGCACTGTACAGTGATGCTTCTCGATGCACATGTTCCGTTCCTATGAGCCCAGTAATATAATCTTTGTTTCTTTTCTCTTTGTGCAGTGATATATGATAACTATGGCGGAACTACAGTGGTGGAGAGAGTCGAAGGTGAGTTGTTATTTGAAATAATTGGAATAGAAGTCATATTTTTGATTTTCTTTATTAAAGAGAGGCTAACCTTATTCATGTTTCAAAACATAAAGTTGTAATTTATATCGGTTAGGCAAGTGAAAGCAGTTAATTTGGACCTTATGATAGTGATTCTTATGCACCTTTCGATGTTCTTTCCCAATGTATGAGACTAAACTATGGTAACTGTATGCTAAAATGATGCCAACTTGAGGATCAAAAACAGATTAATTTAGATGTTAGGAAATGAGCCCTATGCATCTCTAGTTTTTCTATCCCAATATATTGTATGATAAAATGATTATTGATGCCAACTTGAGGATCAAAAAGAGATTAATTTAGATGTTAAGAAAATGAGCCCTATGCATCTCTAGCTTTTCTATACCAATATATTGTATGATAAAATGATAATTGTTGCCAATTTGAGGAGTGAAAGCAGATTGATCCCTATCTATGTTAATCTTATAAAAAATTATTATTGTTACCAACTGTATTTTTTTTTTTAATGGTTCAACATTTCTGTATAATTGCTGTTTATACTTTTTACTTTGTATGTCTTTTACTCATGTATTTTTTAGATGTTGTCATGAAATGTATGTTTGTAAATCCCGAAACAAATTTTCTTTATTGACTTGAATAAATTAAATTGAATTGACATGAACTGAATTGAACTTGAGCCAATGTAAAGCAACTGTATGATGATTGATAGTGATTGCCAATTTGAGGAGATTAATTAGATTAATGATCCGTATGTACCTCCATCCCATTAGATGAGCCGATCTATGAGAGCGTGGCACAGACTATGATAGAGGGTCTAGAGAGGCTACCGTTCCAGGTCCAGATCCGGTACACAGGCCGTGATGGTCTGGACTACCAGAGGATCCTTACCATGGATAGACCAGTCACCAAGGATAGAAAGTTTGCAGAACAAAGTAAGCACTCAAATTTATTTTCATTCAATTCATTATATATGCAATCGTTCCAAGATCAAAACCATATACAGTATAGCTTTATCAACATTTTATTTAAAAAATGTAAATGATGATGATGATGATGATCCACAGCATTCATATTGCGCCATATTTCTGTTGAAAACATTCATATGAGCCTATCTATGAGATATTGATACTTCAATATATTCCTTGTCATTTACAATTAAAAACAAAATTTATATATTGACAATGAAAATGGAATCAGTTGCTTGTATCACCCTAGCAAGTTTGTCTGGATAGCTGCAAGCGTATGGGCATAGACAAGGTTAAACATTTTAGCTTAATGTTGAACTCTATGTATCTTGAAATTCTTTGCCCTGTATATCATTAGGAATTAATATGGACCTGAACTATTTTCAAAAGTGATGTGATCATCAACCATTTGATTGGGTTTTGTTTTGTGTCTGATGCAGTTTAGAAGGTATTTTCTGTAATAACTTGCATGTAGACATTCCAGTGTTGCCAATTTAACAAGTATTTCATTTTAATTGCTCCTTTTTTTTTCTCTCTTTTAACAAGATGCTAACGTTGGTGTAATTGGAGCACACGCAGCTCAGTCTGCAGCCAAGTTAGCTGTAGAAGGTGCCTACGCCCAGGCACAGATCAACGCTGTCATTACACAGAAGCTTGTACAACGATGCACGTAAGTAGAAGAAATTGATATGATAAAAATTTAGATTTCTGTAGTTGACAACAATCGGAATAGTCTGTTGTGTCCTCTGTAGTTTATGAATAATGCAAATATGAAAGGGAAATTCTGATTGGTTCTTGATGACTCTTTTGAACAAAATGTGCATGCAAGGATGATCTTGATTCATTGTCGCTATTAAGGGATTAATTGCAAACCTTAAGTAACACACTATTAAGTATTCAAACAAGAAAATTCTTTGCTAAGAAAGGCAGGTCATTGTGTATGAAGGTAGCTGCACTGATTATAACAACATTGTGTATGTGTGGGAAGAAAGTCTCAATGGGTGATTAAAGGTTAAGACTAAAAAAACATGCACATGGAGGAGGGACTAGGTTGTAGACTAGAGCTATACTTCAGTGTTATGAAAGGTTAAGACTATATTGGCGTCGATTCAGCAGACTCAGTAGGATAGGGTTTATATAGTCAGACTATGTCTCATGAATATTCATGGGATAGAATATAGAGTACTTTCTAACGCGTCTATCCGCTCGTTTGGTGTGGCGCGGTCGGTAAAACGATGCGCTATTATGAATTCACTGCATTCAAGATCATTGACGCAGGTTCGAGTCTCACCTTGAACAGTTTTTGAAGTTCTCTTTTTTATTAAAAGAAATTGAGGCAAGACTCTGAAAAATTACAAGTGTAAGAGCGGTAGTCTGATTCAAAGCCATATGAGTCTGCTTGAATGAAGACCAATATAGTCTTAACCTGATTTAAAAGAACACAAAAGAACCCTCAGGCTCAGAAACCAGTCCCATTCACCTTCAGCTGGACACACCCTCATAACATTTCAACGCAGGACATTCTTGTTTACTGGAGCTGGAGGATGCCATTGTTAGTGACTTTGAAAGCCTAATCTGGCTAAGAAAGGGGAATAAATCAAGTTGACTATCAAAGGATTAATCCAACACATAAGGAATTATGGAAGTGTTTCACACACAAACACCTCCTGGAGGATACCATTGTTATTGACTTTGAAAGCAAAATCTGGCTAAGAAAGGGGAATAAATCAAGTTGGCTATTAAAGGATTATGGAGGTGTTTCACAGAAAATAAAGAGTGATCAACAATCACACTTAAATCTCTGGATAAGTGTGGTAAATGATGTGCATCACTTTATTGGTCAGATCAGCTTCATTGGACTCGCACATTGACTTTAATTTGCACCTAACTCTTGTGAAAAATACTAAGGATATATATCATCACCTATCTTTGCTCCCGTGATCGGCGAGATATCAGACAGCTCAAGGGAACTTTGTGACTTATCACTTGGCCTCAAACATCCACAGGGTTGGGGTAAAAGCTTGACTGGAACTTTAGATTGGTAGGAACTTGAATATAGATGAATCTGTTGAAGTAAAATCTCTTTTGAGACAAATAAATCTGTTCAAGTTTGGAGAACTTCAACTTAAGGTAGTAAAAAACTTTTTTTGCAGGAAGAGTTACGTTTAAACGCAACATAAAGTATCAAGCACAATCCCTAATACTTACGTTTGATTTTTAGAGTTGCGATTGTTCGCAACTTTTTCTACAATGACCCTTGCTTTCAGTCACAGGCAATTATTTGATCCATAGAAGATTGACTTACGTGGAATTAACTGTATTTTATCATATGTTCATTCCTTACTGATGTAAGTTTGTGTATGATATATTTCTTGTTGCTAGGCAACCAGAGGAAGGTCAGGAGCAGGAGGGTATCTATCAGACGTTCCTAGCCAACATGGCTCCCATCAACTCTGAAATCACACGAGCTCATCAGGTAAGATGATCCACCCTAAACATAAATGCTAATAATAATAATAGTCCGTTCTTGTATGCGCATAAGACATTCTGAATAGTGTCTCTATGCGCTTCCAAAGGACTTGTATATTATTACCCTGGCTGTAGCTCAAGCAGCCTTCCAGCACGCGGCATTTCAAGGAATAAATTCCTGCCAGGTACCCATTCACCTCAACTGGGTCGAGTGCAGCACAATGTGGATTGATTTCTTGCTGAAGGAAACTATGCCATGGCTGGGATTTGAACCCACGACCCTCTGTTTCAAAGTCCAGAGACTAATCCACTGGGCCACAACGCTCCACTGATTGTGGTAACAAATTGAAAATGAGTCCGAACAGAATCCAGTAGTATGACCACCCAAGTCTTTGTTTAAAACAAAATTATAATTGAAGTTCTTTCAAAACTCGGCTAGACAAACACTGGTCCTCCATACACCAAATTCTCCAGTAAAGTCCATCTTCCACAAATGCATGTCAGTTATTTAAGGACCTGGGCACCATTACATAAAAGTTACTATTATGGTACATTTGCCATCCAATGGTAACTACCATGGTAACATTGATCAACAGCCAATCAAAATCAAGGATTTCATGCAAGTTACCATTGCATGGCAAAGTTACAATAGTGGTAACTGTTATGCAATGGGGCCCTGTACAAGCTTCATTTCGAAGAAACGATCGGATGTGCTACACGAACACCTACTTCTTCCGTACAATCATGATGATAATGATGGTTATAATTGCAAAGTTTAATATTCTGATAGAAAAATGTGGAATTGCTAAGAAATTGACAGAACAAGCATGGCATTGCAGCCTCTTGTCCAGTCTTTTTCCAAGCAATAATATAATACACTGTCCCATATGTGCTTATCTGTGTTTGTGGTCTTCAGTGTGATCATTTGTTTTCAGTTTACGCAAATGAACCAGGGCCCCATCTTACAAAGAATTGCGATCCAATCAATGTCAGATATGGAAATCCATCAATGTCATAATTTTTCCTTCAGGAGCTTTGCACAATGTCCTTTGTAAACAAAGAAAAGCACACCAAATTGTCAAGAAAATGATGATTGTATGAATGTATGCATCATATCTAGAAAATAATTAGAATAAACATGCATTTTAGATGTTGACGTTGCTGGCTTTCCATAGTAATGGTTGATTGGATCAATTGCAACTCTTTGTAAAACAGGGACCTGATCTAGTTCTATATGATGTATTGAAAGATAACATTGACCATAAAAACTTTCTCATGACACCATTTTTTTTTGCTGCAAGTACGAGTAGTTCGCTTGAACGCTTACTTGACATTAGCATTAATACGAAAGAGGAGAATGAGAAAACATGTATAAACAAACTGCTAATGTCTAGAGTTAGTGCAAATTTTGCTATGTCTGGGTGATATTTTATACTACGTACTGAATACAAAATTAGAAATATGAAATGTTCATAATGCATTGTTTGCCATAACATTATATATACTGCATGTATATGTATTAGTATGTGTGCCTTTAGTGTTCTTATCGTTAACATGCTTATTCTATTTTCTCTCTCTGGAATTATCCTAACAATATTCTGACCTTTTGATGCTTGGCCTTTTGACCTCTTGACCTATGCAGCAAGAGTGGGATGCTGGTGAATATATGGAGGTAACTAACATTATTGTTTTAGATGTTTTGCATGCTATTAATTTGCATTAGATTACTGTTGATCCCCAGACTGACTGCCAGCCAGAAAGGCATCAGTGGAAGTATTCCAATTAGGCAAAACATTTCAGTTTTGATTTTGCTTGTAATACTGCTAATAATAAGGCCTTTGTGATTGAAATTAATATAATGCTTTATTCCGTGGAACCTTGTACGAGGTATTTATTCAAACCATTAGTAATAGATAGATGATGATACTTGGAATACAGTTTTCATACATAACTTACTGCTATGTCTGGCAGGCCTTCAACAAACTTTTTGGTTGTCAAGAACAAGGGTTGCTTAAAAAGTATTCTTGAAATTTTAATATCTTGAATAAACAGGTCTATTTGACTGCAGCCAGTGTACACATTGGCAAAGTTCTAGCATTTATCAAAATGACTTAACTGCCTTTGAGTTATAATCAATAAGAGTAACATTTTTGAATTAGTGCAAAATTGTTTCTTCAGGGGCCCGTTTTACAAAGAGTTACAAATGATCCAATCAATAGTAACTCTATGGAAATCCATCAGTGTAATAATTTTTTTTACAGGAAATGTCTTTTGTAAACAAAGAGAAGCACAGTGAATTTTCAAGACAACAATGAATGCATGAATATACATCATAGCTAGAAAATATTTTGAACAAACATGCATAATACATGTTGACATTGCTGGCCGTCCATAATTGCGATTGATCCGATCAATCATAACTCTTTGTAAGACGGGGCCCTGATGTGCTTTACCAGAATCCTGCACGAAAATTCTTGATGATAAAATACTACAGCTGTTACTAATGTCTGCTTTTATCCTTGATGCATTCAAATTGACTGACGCTAAAGTTAATGGGTGGTACTGTGGATTAAGAATTTCTACATTAACTTAATCACAATTTAAACATGTTGCAAGTCATTTTGAAGATGGAAAGTAGAAAGTAGTTTTACACTTTAAGTACATTCTCTATATAGAATTGCTACTCATTATCTAAACATTTTTTATCAATGATATGTGATATTTGTACATTTTAGTATGCCATGAAAACTTGGAAAAGTGAAGGAGGAAGGGAAGGTGATGATGTTCCTTGGGTATAAACCAAGAACAGGGAAATGAATTTCATCATTTTTGACAATGATTTCATAACAGCTTAAAAAGCCCATTTTGTGGAGATGATTTATGTATGCACTGTGAGTGTATTCTCGACGTAAAATGGTTCTACGTTATCTGAACTAATGATCGACTCCATGTAATTTATTTCATCTGTTATCTGTAGCTTGAAATACGGAGTGGAGGGGAAAGCGATGATGATGATGTTCCGTTGGTCACCAAGAACAAGAAGATGAGTAAGAAGGTGAGTAATATGTTAAAGGAGAATGAAACTCTTGGAGCAAGTTAGTTTTTGTGAAAGCAGAAAAATCAAAGAATAAGATCAACAAAAGTTTGAGTAAAATAGGACTAGCAATAGAAGAGTTATGAGCATTTGAATGTCGAGATCACTAATGCTATGGAGATCCTCCAATTGGCAATGCGACCAAGATCTATGATGTCACAGATGAACAACTCTCCCCTTTTGGACACTGAAAATATACCCCAAAACATCTCTTTTTGCTCATTCTAATCATATGACAAACGATTCATCAATGATATAATGTTGTGAAACCTCTGTACTTGTCCTCTCATAAAGAGAACACCTCACCTTGTGATAGACTCTATAAAAGTGAGAATATAAGTGAAATAAGTACTAAAGTAATGAGGGAGTTGTACGTGTGTGACATCACAGATCTTGGTCGCATTGCCAATTGGAGGAACTACATAGCATTAGTGATCTCAATATTCAAATGCTCATAACTTTCTTATTATTCATTCAATCTTCCTCAAACTTTCAACAATATGTTTCTTTGATTTTTCTCTTTGATATGGATTCAGCTGGTTTCAAGGGTTTCATTCTCCTTTAAGATGTAATATTGTTGTTTGGTCATTTTAATGCAAATGTGTATTGATTCCTGTAAATGCACCAAGGTGCTTAAAAATTTATTTATAGGTAACCGTGCTTAAGTAGAGTCGTTTGGGATCACTTAATATGTTCGACTTAGGAGAAATTTGATTTTGAATGGATGTACATGTAACGTAATGTTTTCCATAATTTCCTCTGAAAAAATTTTAATTTGGGGAATACTTTTGTTGACTCATGCAAGTTTAACAGATTTTTTTATTTGAAAAATTAGAGGGTTTCTAATTATTTGAAAAAACACAGGGAGATGATTCATAAACAGTTACAAGCCAAATTCTGTTGTTGGACGGGTTAATAATGAAATTTCATTTTCAAGTTCTTTTGCAATATGGTGATTTCTTGGAGACTGGAATGCAGATGGATATTGTTTTAATATTTTTGATATTTTTATGCTTTACAAAATATGCACTTGCCATGAAATTAGGAGGCAGCGTAGCTTAGTCGGTTAGAGCGCATGTTTCGGATAAAGACCGTGGATCTCAACGTGAGGGGTTCGAGTTCCGCTCATGCCGAAACGCGTCTAACAAAAAATCTGATGCTATAACGTTGTGTGTAAGCGTGCCTCACCACTGTATTCAGTGCAGGTGTGAATGGAATTGGAAAACACTCCGTCCATCGGAAAGGACGCAAATGTTGGTCCCATGTATAGGAGAGTCACAACCTATGCACATTAAAACCAATACACTATTCGTCAAAGAGTAGGAGTAGGGTGTTCGCTCGGTGTATTACACCTGCTGGTCCCGGCAAATTTCAGGTGAAGTCAATCGTGACGTTCAAATGCCATAATAATCAATACAATGATTGTGGGCTTTAACGGAAAGACAAGAAGACAAGACAAATTCCACCTTTAATTTAGTCTTAAACTCGCACATATACATGTATACAAACAGATATGATTAAATACTAGCTAACTTTTGATCTTACTCATGATTTGGAGTAAGTCAGATCATTTTCATAGCCTTTATTTTGATATCAATGATAACTTTTAGATGAAGAATCGTCGCAAGAACGTGTCGGACCGGCAAGCCAGTGTCTTCTACCGGATGAAGGGCGCCACCACGAAGATGTTCAACAAGCAGGCCTACAGTATGTCAGAGATGGTGTAGTTTGGACCTGCTGGGAATGGTTCCTGTGTAGTATATTAGGAGACTTTCACATATGTAGTGAAAGTAGTTCTATTAGCATATCAGATGTGATGTTTGGACCTGCTTGGAAAGGCTCTGTGTAGTATATTAGGAGACGTTCACTTATGGAGTGGTAACTGAATTTTAGCTGTTCTATAAATTCAACTTCTATGAGAATTATTGTCTTTCATTCAGTCCCTGGACCAAGTGATCTTCTACAAGAGCCAATGCAATCATTCATCTTCCATTTTGTATTCAAGAAATTTGAAAAGAATATATTCTGTTGTAAACTTGAACTGGTGTGCAAGTTAGTGGTGTCAAATTTATATATATTTGCAAGGCTTTGCGACAAGGTTGAAAAAAAAATTCAAGAAGTAATCTACAATTAGTATTTGTGATATAATTTCTTCTTTTTTAAAAAGGTAGTAAAGATGTGAATGCATTGTTCTTGAATTGTTTTCTAAGAATACCAATTTACTCTTCTTTACATATTCATGCTCAAATTTGTATTTTTTACATCGCCTTTATGTAAACAACATGATTTCCATAGTACTATTACGTAGAAATCGGTGTTTTGGGAATTCTGTCTTTCATGTCAATCGAGAAATGTGCATTCAATTAATTTTCATATCTCTCTCTCTCTCTCTCTCTCTCTCTATATATATATATATATAATACTGATCTTCAATATGTGTTATTATATAATAAAACATAATTATTTGTAAAAATATATGTTATTGGAAATATTTTTAATCTGTTCAACGGAGTGGCTATCCCTAAAGAGAAAATGTGGTTGTCTATCACCTTCGCATTTAGTCTGATAAAAACGTGTGATTATTTATCTTACAGCATGTAAATATTTAGCAATTGATTGGTATTATATGATGAGAAATATTTCTATTTTTTACATTTATTGTGTACAAATGTGTCTAAAAAATAACATTCCGTTTTTCGCTGATCCTTTACAATAGTATTCTATTTGCTATGATCATGATTAGCAATTCATATGATTATTAATATTGTGTACATAAAGTTTCAAACAAATTATTGGTTATGGTAGCAATAAGGATCTGTGACATTTGCTCCGGCGTCAATTGCTCCAAAGGAAAATAAAAAATAAAACCTAACCTTCAAAACTATATAAACCGTCAATCTTTACATTATTCTGAACCAAAAACTCTATTACAATCCTTACTCTATCCCAATGCTTTCTGAGATATTAAGACAGAAGCAAATGTCGCAGGAGCAAATGTTGCAGAAGCATATGTCGTGTCACCAGCAATGAAGACATCATTGGTTGGAATTTTGGCAAAAAGCTTGCATTGTAGTGCTATGTAATGTGATGTGAGATGTATGAAAAAGGAGTCCTGTAAATACATTTTGAACACTACTCATCTAGAGTAATGATTGCTAGAGGATTGCCTGACATAGATAGAAATAATGATTGGAATTTCAGATGTGAACAGGTTAAATCAATCCACTTGGTAATTTATCAGTACTAATACATGAATGCTACAAATCAACTGTTAATGTGCATAAACTCAGTTGCTACTATGTTGTCTTCAATGTATATATTTTATTATATCCCTCTTATGAATATTTATGAGTATTCTAGATATTGATTGGTTGGACTGGCAATGTAACTATTTTTCCCTTCAGGCTCCGTCCCTCGGCGAAAATAGTAATTGCCAATCCTACCTCGGATAAAAAGTTCCCACTATACTTTCTCAAAGCCTTATATATTTGTATATTTCTTGGCAAGTCCCTCCGTTCATTTCTACATTCTTTTCATAGATAAAATAATTGCAACACACTTGAGTTTTGTTTAATTTATTTTCAATATTTGTTACGAAATGTCATTGATCTGTCTGTATTACATGTATATTGAATATGTATTGTTACTTTGATTATATTTTGGAAATTTTGTTGAACGGAAATAAATCTAAATCCAGATCTAAAAGGTGAATTGATAATAACATCTTTTTGGTCAACTAATATCTTTTGGACCACTGAGTAGTATTCATCTGTTATCAGTGTTGCAAAAGCAAACTTATAACAGGTATAAAGTCATGGTCACATTTTCCAGCTCCATCAGTCTGTAACATATTTTTATTTAAAGAGAAATTCCAGTAGTTGCAGTAAACACTGATTTCATGAGAAAGTCTGTAAAACCAGGCTTAATTGTCAGTATATCATCGAGGATCTAGACCTGGTATAGTTACATAAACTGAACTTTGTGAAATCTTGAAATCTACGCTGAAAAATGTTCAGACTGAACTTCCCCAACACAGATAAGCGCACGTGGGACAGTGTATAATTATTGCTTTGAGCGTCGGGCCCGACGCTCTACCCAAATCCTGTGCTTATTTGCCGATTTCTCAGCAATTACACAATTTCTTCCAGAATCCTTTGGCACATACTTTTTATATATACAAACAGACACTTTGGTGGTCATTTCATTGGATTCTGTACGAACTCATTTTGATATCGTTACCAAAACTAGCATTTACCTTTAAGGGCTTTTGCAAGAATGGCGGGAACGGATCTTCCAGAAAAAATCTAAGCAGGGGGTCCCCAAACTCGAGATATTCCCCCGTACCGCCGAAATGTACAACGGTACTGAGTCAAACTAGCGTTCAGTCTGGCCACGATTATTGGCATGGAATCAGCCAATCAACGCTGTCATTGCAACCGTGTGCGAAACAGTAAACGTGACTCATGCATGGCGTGCGTAAAAACTACATGCACAGCGATAGCTCACGTTAGGCTGTATCTTCGGTAAACAGGAGTTTCCGTACACACAACTGCGAAACTGTGATTTGGCCGAGACGGGAGGGTCGTTTGGGTACGGTCACAGTAGACCAATTACCCCTTACTCGAGGCTACCGTTGCCATTTGCGAAAGCTGACTATAATTAACAAGAGTGGTTAAAGAATATTTTATGTCATATTTCTTTTGAGAGTCTGTGTACTGTTGACCAGTACTAATATGTTGATCGATCAGATTTATTATTCAGTCACTTTTCCAGTGCCCTTAATTTGCATTGTATTATCATCAACACGAGTGGTTGAAAAAAAAGCTTTTGGTCGAAATGTTTATTTTGAGTGACAATGTACTTTTGATCAGTACTTAATCATTCAAAATCAGGTGTATGATTTGCGTAAATTTTGTCACTTTCTAGTGCCTTCAATGTGTACATATATCAGAATATTATTATAATTATTAATAAACAAAGATGATTCCATGAATAACTTTTGATGAAGCACATCAGTACTAAATGATACAAAATCGGGTATATCATTTGTATGAATTCAGAATCACTATTTCAGTTCCTTCATTATATATTGTACTCTTATATGAGGATAATTTTAACAAAAACTTGCAAATAAATATTGTATATATTATTAATCAGGATATTATTAAAGTTTTCATATTTTATTCAAGTAAGTTATTTAAACAAGATGAAAGTAATGAAGATTTTACAAATACTAAGAATTATTTTACCTGCTTGTTTTTTGTCTAAATTGTATGTTCAGAAATTAATTCTAATTTACTTCTTTTTTTACTTTAATAACTGAATTTCATTTTGAATCTTTATTCTCTTTCTTTATGTTACTTGTCTTGTAATAGTATTTGGACATATGCCAAACTATCTGTTTTCTCACGTTCTATCTTTTATGATATTCATAGCAATTTTATGACATTTTATTTACCAGTTGTCAAAATATCTACATGTATTTATGAAAACTGACTAAGTATACACTAGTGTAGTATCAGTTGTTATTAAAAAGTATTTCTACTTTTAATATGCATTTAATTTTCTTTTTATTCTGTGGGCATAGGTGGTATTCTATGTGATTTAATTTGATGTATGGATGAAATAAAGTACATTTGTGTTTTTCTTTTCCAAATCAATACTTATTGTATTCTTAGTACATTTTCAGTAGTACTTGTATTCTTTGGCCGGCATATGACCTACATGTATTTTAGATTACATATTATAGAGTACTTTATTTATGAGGATTATTTTTCATCCTTTGGCATGAAAAGTCCTTAAAAAGAAATTCTGGGAAATATCTTACCATGAATAATTTTTTGTTGCAATTTTCATGTACCAAGCATCTTTTAATTCCATCTGTAATTATCTAGCATATCGACAGTGGTATTTTCTTGTACATTTTTTCTGTATTTTAATATAGGGTGTACATATACATTCATGTCTTTCTTTCTTTCAAATCTAATTCAAATCGAAACTAAATAAATTATTTTAGTACCAAAATCTATTTTTGTGACCTTGGTTATTTATTTTCTATTTTACCTTTCCATTTTAAACTACATATAGTTACTTTATGTCCAATGCATTGATCAACAGTTAAAATCCAGTTCAGTTAAAAAAGACAAGTTTGGGGTTATGTCATGGTCAAGTTTGTTCAAATGGCCTTTGTGTCATCCAGACCCGGGGGGGCCACTTACATTGACGAGTGGATACCATGCGCGACCAAAAAAACACGTAAAAAGGATGTCTTTTTCAAGATAGGGCATGTTACGTACGTAACGTAATAAGGGTGTCAAAAACACTAAAATAATGAAAGAAGGGTATGTATTTCGCTAGGAAAGCTACGTGTTTAGGGTCAAATTTGCGAGGGTATAAAAATCAAGACTAAAATGTTTTATAAAGGATGTACTTTTTGCTCCAAGAGTCAACACTACGTGTTTAGAGTATGATTTGCGCGAGTTGGGCTGTTGTAAACCCAATGATGTAGGTAAAGGTAAAACCGACGACCGTGACATACCGCTGTACTTGTTTAGGGGTTCAATTCAGGGAATACTTGCCAATAGTATCGTTTTGTTTCCAATACTTGTTAAGGGTAGGGTTTCACACGCCAATACTTGTTAAGGGGTGCAATTTCAGAATATGGAAAATACGTGTTTAGGGTGCTTTTTGAGATCTCATGGTCGCGCATGGTATCCACTCGTGAATGGAAGTGGCCCCCCCCCCCCCCCCCCCCCCCGGGCATCCAGACCAGTACAGTACCCATCTGTTTACAGGAAAACTGCCTTCCCCCAACCTAAATTCTTGTATCAACACACACACCCACACCCACACTGGTTCCATGATATTTGCTCTTTCGGGTTAGCAATTGCTCCGCTCTAAATTCCACACACTAATCGAATGACCACCTTCAACCCTACCCTAAACCTAACATAAAACCCTATTGTAACCCTAATCCTAACCCTACATCTTAGACGAAATTAAGCCTGAAGCAATAAGCCTGTTCACGGTTGTAAACTGCGCACGAGCAGAAAAAGGTCATTGGAGACAACCATGAAGGTGGCTTTCAAATTCACTGACATAGGCATTTGTGATTTGATGATTATTCATGTATTCCTTTCAAAATATTTATCACATCCAAGCTGAAGAGTAATAAATAGAGCCTTCATAATCACCGGTATTTGACAGTAGCCTAAACAGTAGTCAAATGTGCCAAAGGCAGACAATAAAACAGATTTCCAAACTTTATCCCCATGTACTATTCTAGTCATCTGGTCTATACAATGCCTTTTGTTCTTAGAATTTGAATACTCTACCGGTAAAGCCTATGCAATATCTACATTTGAAAATGATAGTGCTTATCCTAATGAAAAATCACAAAGGTCATTTGAGGAAAGTTGATCATGAGCTAACCGTGAACTGGCTTATTGTCGCAGGAGAAAATGTTATGTAATCCACACACACACACAAATGTTCCAAAGGGAAACTGTTGATGTACATGGTATGCAAACATTCTTTAATAGATTCTCTTCACATGGATCATTCATATTTACTCACAAAGTATTTCACATTTAAACATCAATCTGTTACAGATCATTTCCCTTTCAACTGCCCTTAGTACTTGAAAACATGCAAACATATATCAAAAGTCGATCGCAAAAGAGTGATTTTTAAATGGGAAAAATCGTAATTTTACACCAAGCATATCTATGAGATTGAATTGAGTAAGAAATTATGGTTTTCAGAATACTTTGATGTTACTAATTGTTTCGGTAAAGAAATCTCAAAATTATTGACAGGTCGAACCAAACTTGAAACCGCCCTTGAATCTGAAATCTTTCGCGATGATTCAACAACAGAAGGTATACTTGGGCAGGCTAAATGTGATAATCTAATATTATGTCTGCTAGTACACCGACTGACAAATTATGCATAAATCAACATGTAATATTTGTTCGGGGGGAAACATACTAATACAAAATTTAAACAAAATAATTATTTTGGGAAGAAAAAAAAAGGAAATTAAATGATTAACATAATCACTTTTATCTCAATGTTCCCCAATACACATGACATTGAAGATTTTGTACTGCCAGCTACCGTTCTATAAAAACAAAGCGAGCATGTAAATATAAAAGCAGTTTTCATCATGACGATAAAAGATATCTAGAGTACTAACTTGAAAAAGAGCGAAAATTACATTTAAAGAGGAATGTGAATATCATCTCAAATAACAAAGTGAGACTTCATTCTATAGCAAGATTTCAGTGATTGGCGTATCACTATTGTTCATCTTGATCTTAAGGACGGTGTTTCACGAAGAGCTAAGTAGGACTTAATGCCAAATGAACAAAGTAATACAACCTTATTGATAACTATACAGTATTGAGTATTGCATGTCCTCTGAGCATATTCTGACCAACGTGGCGATGCATTATATAACGAATGCAAGGAAGAATTCAAGTGCGATTGTTTTAGTCACCCTTATATCTTTATGAAACACACCCAGGCATTTATAATATTCATTATTTATTCATTCTTATCTTTTATTTATTTTATACTGCAGTATAAGCCTGTTCAGTTTTGAAAGCACTGCTTTACAAAAGCACCCTGCAGTCATATTAACATCATTTAACATGAAAATATCAGGGGGACAGATGATTATCCAGTATTTACTGCATTATAATGCTTTTAAAAATTACAAGGTCCTATTTTATTAGAAATTAATTTCATACATAATTTTCTCTTTACAGTTATTTGATAACAACATAAAGAACAAAAAGCTGCAGGTCCATATGAATACAAGATCTAAGGCCCTGTATCACAAAAACATAAGTCAATTGTACAATTAATCATAACTGTAAGTCTATGGTGATCCATGTACAAAAAGTTACAATTAATCGCAAACATTAATCGTAACTATTCATGACACCCGCCCCTGTACACACAAAGCGATACAGCTGAATACTATTTCATTATTTGATAAAACGGTTGATGAGCTACATTCTCTTCAACATTCTATTGCATTGACCTTGCTTGCAATAAGTAACAGAGAGGTAATCATAATTGGACGATACAAAATCACATAAAATTTGATATTTGATACATCAAATGTCACTCTTTTATTTCCATACCATTCTTGATATGTAAAAAAATTCCATGTATTTTTAGAATTTCTTGCAAATCAACCAGTCGGGTTTAAGTGTTCATGAAAATTCTAAATTTACATCTAGTATCTTAAAGGGCGAGTGAACTGTGTGTGGTCTCTCATTGACTGTGTGTTATAAATACATAGTCTTGAAATATACGTTTCCAGATCTCTACTATTTTACAACAGAATAAACTGACCTGTCATTGTATTTGTAAAGAGAAACTAAAATGTTTTGAGAGGAAGAGTAATTGTTTTGCTACTTGGTAGCATAATTATTGCAGTATAAATGTATTGAGTACTTAATTAGCATGTTATCATTCAAGTGGGTCTATATTACTAGACTGCACTAGCATTGTGGGTCAGGAAACTGGCCAGATATGAGAAGTTGAGAACTCGAGATGGCGCTATTGGTTCGTACATGCTTTAAATGTTACCACGACATATCTCCATATTTTATTATAGAAGACGGTAGACCCACAGACTATCCATTCATAAAAACATAACTTGTAATGAATCCATCCCATCGAATATGGATTTAAAAAAAATTAAAATGCTTCCAGCTACCAAAGAGTTCATTGCAAATATATGCCAAATCAAAACTTACAAAAAGTACAAATGAACCTTCAAAGCAAAATCTGCATTCAACCGCAAAGAATAATATAATGATATTGATAGACCCATACGGGTCATTGCTCCTAATCAGGGTGCTACATAAGCACTTGTCCGATTGCCCGCAGGAAGTAAAAGTTAGAGTCGGGCAAGTGTTTTGAAGTAAAGACCAAAACTACGTGCCTGAATTGGGCAAGCAAAATTCTCACAGTAGAATGACCAAAATTAGGGTCGATATGATATTGACCCTAATTTTGGTCATTGCAAGCAAGATAAAATCACTTTGGAAAAAGAAATGCAATAACAAGGTAGATTGGTCAGTCAAAAGAAAGAAGGTCAATGGTTTATAAAACCGCAAAACTTTCCTTTGAAGAGGTAAACAATTTTTTTTCAAGGATTTTTTCGGGCAAGTGAAATAGATTTTTGAGCAAGTATATTCCAACTATTTAAAAATCTACTTCTAAAAAGTTATGTAGCACCCTGCTCTTAATGCAAATTTATCGAGGGTGGTCGCAGTAGGAGACATCATCATCACAATACTAATGATGAACAGTGTTTGTATAGCTCTTGAGATTAACATCAAAGAGTTTCTATGCATGGAATTACCAAATATGTGGACTGTTATTGAATAAAGCCAAAGTTTACTCTCAAGTTTAAAATACATAATCATTTTTTTTCCCTACTGAACCCACAAAAGAGAATTTATTCATCGAGATATATACGACAATCATCATGAACAGTTGATATAAAATATTGCGAAAAATCAAGACTAGCTTTGCTGCGTTTGTACGCAAAGATTGGGAAGTAAAAGAGGGGTCAGAGGTCATATCGAGAAAAATAGACATACATCTCACCATGATTACATCATAGATGAGATTAAAACTCTGAGGGAAGGGGAAAGGAGAGAGAGAAGGGGAAGGGGGGGGGGGTTGTAGCCTGTCGCCTATTGGTCCCTGTAAAAGACCTTTGGTAGTTATAGAATTTAGTAGTCAACAGGTTAACCCATCACCTACTGAAACTGGTTGGTATCTTTATACAGTCTATGGGAATCACATAATTCAGTATTCAACAGGTTAACCCTCTACCTACTGAAACTGGTTGGTATCTTTATACAGTCTATGGGAATCACAGAATTCAGTATTCAACAGGTTAACCCTCTACCTACTGAAACTGGTTGGTCTCTGTATAATACAGTCTATGGGAATCACAGGATTCAGTAGTCGAAAGGTTAACCCATTGCCTACTGTAACCAGGTGTTCCCTGTACAAAGCCTATGAGAATCATATAATCTGTATGGATAGTACAGTCACAGGATTCAATAGCCAATGGCCCGTATTCTGAAGTCAGGTTTAATTCAAACTCTGGTTTAAAGTTGTGGTTTAACTATGGGAAGCCAGTTGTGGCATAATTCTGTAACAGTAGAGGATGAGTGCATCAGCTCATTTTAGTCTTAAATAATTCTTAATTGTCTGGGAAGGATGAATAAGATAGTTTTCTTCACCATAACAAAATTAGGAGGAAAGAGCACAGTGAACATTAGAAGCATTCAATGAAAACATAATTTTGACATATTTGGCTTCCCATAATTTTAACACAAAGTTAGACCATGGTCTAAGTTTAACCTAACTTCAGAATACGGGCCAATGGGTTTAAATATTGAATATTGGAATCATGAAATCCCGATAGAGAGTGGAGGGACGTAATTCTATAGAGAAGGGAGAAAGGGGAGGGGCTCTATAGGCGGGTGGGGTCATCAAGGGCAAGGCTGGGGGTGGGAGACGTTGAGATATAGCCTAGTCTAAAGGAGTAACCGGCTCCGGCTGGAAGACTACCATCTTGGGGTTGTAGCGTCTGAAGAAGAGGCTAGAGCCACGCTTGAGAAGTCCCTACAAGCAAATAAAAACAGAAAATAAGTCTTAGAAAGTGAATAAAAAAAAGTCACACATCATGATAATAAGGATTCTTGTTCCAGTGTAGAGGCTTCATGAACACCATGTACCGTAAGTAACGGTGTATTAACCGCACCTTTTTCTCGGCGGGATATAAGCAAAAGTCGGGGGTGCGGTTTATCCACGGTGACGGGTCTGAGCCGGCCCGCGTAACCCCTCCCGAACATGTAAGAAGTCTGCCAGTTCACAACACATCGAGTGGCCGGGCGTAGCCGTCCAGGGCAATGTCGTTTAGAGGGGTATGAGCCGCGGGTAATGGGAAGCGATTATTACGATCTTAATCAAATAGTGTCCATAACAAATGCACCCACCTTCATGACACTAATTTCGACTTTATTCTCGATTCAAAGCAGCGAAGTTCCCTGGCTAAGTTCAAAGAGACGCCAAGCATTCTCGGTAATAATTTGTCACAGCCGAGCAAGAGCCGAGAGCTAGCTTGCGTTGTATTGTGGTTTTAGTGCGACTTAAGCTGGCGCTATTAATTTTAACCCCTCAAAGTCCCGTTTCGCGCCAGCTTATTTTTTTCTTTCCTGTTTGCTTTTCATAAGATACCATGTACACTGTGCACCACGTATGAGAGAGACGGCATGAAGCCGTAAAACAACTGGGAAAAATGCCAATTTCTTTATTTCTTGAACCTCCTGTAATCCCGTATCCAAAATTCATGCTAAGCCATCGAATGCTAGACAAATTCTGAAAGTGATTGTGAGGTTGTGATGCAAGAAATGTGAAAGACACAGTTCACAATTTGATAAGATGTACTGGTAGTGGTACCGTATCGAAGTTTGCAATGTACATGTACAAGAACGGCAGTGCTGTGTGTGTGTACACTGTGACTGTGAGGTGAGTGTGTAAGTGGCCAATATTGTCGGGACCTTTCTTTCTTGCTAACATTTGTAGATGAATTGATCGAGAACAGCAGATTTCCGCATACCGGTAATCTCTCTGAAATCTTTAACTTAGTTTTTGTTTCTTCGTACCTCAAATATGCATGTAAATGTGAGAAGGATTTTTTTTTTTTTTTTTTTTTTAGTCCAAAGTTGGGGGTGCGGTCATTACACGGGTGCAGTTAATACACCGTTACTTACGGTACTCTTTTCATGACCAACATATGTGCACAAGAGAATACATTGTGTACTGGGAAGCTTCTACACTGATTCATTCTTCATGGAAACCTTAAGAAGTTAAGGATTCATGTTTAAAGTAAAGAAGGGTTTACATCCTTTGGATGTAAGTCGATTTTGGTTCATAACCTTTTTCAGCATGAACTTTCAATGTACACTTGATTTCACTTATAAAAATTATAGAGGCCGTAATGGCAATTTGCCCAAGAAATTTATAAAATAGCCCCCTGACAAGTTCTCAGTACATTGCTATTGGTTCCAATACAAAATCTAATTTCAACTAATAATACTATTAGCTATGTTGGTTGTATCTCAGAGTAAAATAAAAAGAATTACACATTATATTGCGAGGATATTTTTGCATGTGGTGTTGAAATAGAAATCTGCCCTTCCACCTAACAAATTCAAAATAACAAAACCAACACAAACGCTTTACAATAATGGTCAGACATAAAAAAGTCTAAGAGCTATGGTCTGGGGGCCCTCTTTCATCAAACATGTCATCAATGGAAAGTTACAAGCTGTTGTGATAAGCTCCTGAAATACAGTGAACTGATTGGCCAATAGCAAAAATTTGTCATTGATTTCTAGCACCTTCCATTGATAATGATGTCTAATGATACTCACCCTCTTTCTGAGGTCCCTCCAACAATCAACCCAGTTCACATAGACTGGTACGTAAGGTGCCGTGCCAGCTAACAATCTGATGAAAGAAACAAATATGTGTTCTTGTTAAATTCTGCTTTTATCATTTGCTGATAAACATTGTTCTTATCATGTGGAAAATTTACTCCTTTTTATTCAATTTTCATCATTTGCTGATAAACATTGTTCTTATTATGTGCAAAATCTATTTCTCTTTATTCCATTTTCATCATTTGCTGATAAACATTGTTCTTATTATGTGCAAAATTTATTTCTCTTTATTTCATTTTTCATCATTTCCTGCTAAACATTCTTCTTAGTATGTACAATATCATATACCATCACATGTATAAAACTAAAAAAAAATGTGAAATTTCATGTAATAAAATGTGTAAATGGTGTCCTCATCTATCTCATATGAATGTTCATCAAACAACAAAATTATGCAAATAAATTTGCTATCACACGAAATATGCAGATTTGAATACAAGATTATGACATCAGGAGGAGTTTATAACAATGCTTACATAATTTTGATTGTTATTGAACTAATGACCGACAACTCAGCCTCAGTTTGTAAATCTTGATAGCCAATCCCTGTTCAATCATGCAATTACAATCTGATGGGTGCACATCAAAAAAGTTCAGTATGTCTATATTCAATGTCATTTTTCAATTTTGAAGTACTATTATTCATTAAATATAAGGGTATCATTCTGATTACTTACCCACAATTATTGACAATGATGTTACTACTGATGAGGCTGAATGGATAGGTTATCATACTCGCTAGAAACTGAAAACAATACAAAGAATGTGAAGAAGTATGAAATGAATGTCACAAACCACATAATAACAATAACAATATTACTATTATTAATACTATTATTATCATTATTATTATTATTATAATGCCTTCGGATGTATGACATTCAGAAGGCAGCTATCTTGGGTACAACCAGACTGATAAGAAAGACTCTCGGACATTAGTAGTGTAAAGTTCCTAGTTGCACTTGAAGTTACTTGGTGCTTTTTGTTAGAGCAAAGTTATTCAAGAAAAATACGGACTTGATCCTGTTTAGAGGAATAATAATAATAATAACAATAATAATAAAAGCTGGATTTATATAGCGCTTTTTGCCTGGGAATACAAAGCACTTGCTATTATTACCCCAGCTTTAACTCAAGCTACCATCGACGGCGCTCAGTGCATGCAAAGGAATTAATCCTGCCAGGTACCCATTTACCTCACCAGGGTCAAATGCAACACATTGTAGACAAATTTGTTGCTGAAGGAAAGCACACCATGGTTAGGATTTGAACCCATGACCCTCTGTTTGGAAAGCGGGAGTCAGAACCATTAGACCTGGAGCCCGTTGCATAAAACTTTTTACCTGAGAAAACTCAGGTTGTTTTTACCTGAGTTTTTGCCCTGTGTTAAAGTCAATGGCAAAAATCAGACTAACCTTAGTTTTCAGTTTTTACCAGAGTTTTCTCAGGTAAAAAGTTTTATGCAACAGGCCCCTGAACGTGCCCACGGTAAAGGGTTAGGGGAGTGTTTCATGAAACCAATAGTCAATGAATTTCACTGACTTAAGTTGCTCTGAGCCAATCAGATGCAAGGATTTCTAGTAGTGTATAGCATCTGCTAGTGAATTCACTGACAAATCACATTCAAGTTTACCGATATACAATAATCGACCATTTTGGATAATCATGAAAAAAAAAAAAGAATACAAATTAAAACAAAGAATGAGCACAAACATAATCATGATGAGGCAATAATAGATATATTTGATAAAATAATTGATAAAATTTGATAAAATAATTGAATAACTCGGGCGATAACAAAAATGTCTAAAAAATACAAAAATAAGTTGAAAATTGCTCTTTAGAGAGACTTTTCTATAGAATTATTCTATGACAGTAAGGATGTATAATACTTACACCTGTAATGATGTTTGCATAGCTCCTGAGCTCGGATACATTTGTCATCTGGATGGGAAAAGTATATGTGAATGACTAATTTCAATACAACATGTAGAAGTAGAAGAGGAAGTTGGAAGCGAGAACAGTGATTAAAATGTTCCTCACAAAAACCAAAATTATACAGCTTTTCTTTTTTTCTTACTCAATTCCAACCATGTGATTAAAAAAAATTTTGCCAATTCGAGCTTATGAAACCGTAAAAATACTTTTCCTTTTACTTTGAGTTTATTGTTATAAAATGATAATGTCAAATGTTGCCAATTTTAATAGATGAAATCTGATAACAGCTTTTGCGTTCCTCGGACTTTATCCAACAAAACAATAAAATGTAGCAAGCTTGAGCTCAAGAAACCAAAATACAGCTTTTCTTTTACTTTGACTTAATTATATTAATATGACAAAATAAATGTTGCCAATTTGACATCATGAAACCCCGAAAATACAGCTTTTCTTTTACTTTGACTCAATTATATTAATATGACAAAATAAATGTTGCCAATTTGATATCATGAAACTATTAGAATACTTTTCCTTTTACTTTGTCTTCATTATATTAATATGACAAAATACATGTTGCCCATTTGACATCAGGAAACCATTTGAATACTTTTCCTTTTATTTTGTCTTTATCCCAACAAGATGATAAAATGTTGCCAATTTGAAAATAGAACATGGTTCCAATAACTGCAAGGACTTACATTATCATCTACGAATAGTCTACTGAAGGTGTAGTACATAGTCCTGGCAAGCCACAAGGTGAGGAGATCTAATATTAGTTTAGGAGCCAGTCCTCTACAAAAAAAAATAACACAATGAAATCACTATGTATCAATAGACATTTACAGTGAGTGTTAAAAAAAAATCTTAAAGGTCAAGTTCACACCAGGAAAATGTTGATTTGAATAAATAGAGAAAATCAAGCTAAGATAACGCTGAAAATTTTATCAAAATCGGATGTAAAATAATAAGTTATGACATTTTAAAGTTTCGTTTATTTTTCACAAAACGGTGATATGCACAACTCAGTGACATGCAAATTAGACAGACGATGATGTCCCTCACTCACTATTTCTTTTGTTTTTATTGTTTGAATTATACCATATTTCATTTCTTACAGATTTGACAATAACGACAAACTTGACTAAACCATATAGTATTAAACAAAGCTGATTCCACATGTTCGGGAGGAAATAATCACTATTTCACTTGACAATGAGGAGAAAATTAGAATATTTCATATTTCATGTAATAAAATACAAAAGAAATAGTAAATGGATGACGTCATCAGTCTCCTCATTTGCATACTGACCGGGATGTGCATATAACTGTTTGCTGAAATAATGCAAAACTTTAAAATGTCATAACTTTCTTATTTTATAACCAATTTTGGTGAATTTTTCAGTGTTTTGCTTGTTGGATTTTTCTCTTTTTATTCAAATTAGCTTTTAGTTGGGGTGGACTTGTCCTTTAAAAAGGAAAGTTCACCCCGACATAAAGTTGGTATTAACAGAGGCTTACAGGGGAAGTTCAAAATAGCAGAAAAAAATAATAAAAAATATTGGTGAAGGTTTGACGAAAAATCCATTTAAGTTTAAGAAAGTTATTAGAATTTCAAGTTTTTGATTTGTGACATCATAAACGAGCAGCTGCCCCATATGTTATGTAATTTAAAATGCATAAATTAATTTTTTTTACGGTTTGTGATGACTTATTTTTTATTTTCTTTTTTAGAAGTGGGTGTGAAATGATTTGTGAATTGATATACTGAAGGTAAAATGAAAACCATTTTCAATTTTCTGAGAAAATGACATTTCATTGATTTTTTTACCATACGATATGTAGGAACGCTGCTCGCATATATGGCGTCACAAATAAAATAATCAAAATTCTAATAACTTTTTTATTCTTTAATTCTTTTTTTATTCTTTGATAGGTTTTCCTCAAACCTTCACCAATATTTTAAATTATTTTTTCTACTTTTTTACAATAAACATTTTGTCAGGGTGAACTTCCCCTATAAGAAATCCAAAAGATATCTTTTCTTGTCAGGGTGTTCTTTCTTTTAACACCATCATAATGAATCATATCTCATTTTTAGATAAAAAAGGATCACCAGTGATGCGTAAAGTAGGGTGTAACTAACAAACAGCTTCATGAAACCAGCCCCAGGGGGTGTTTCACAAATCGTTAGATATGACTTTTAATAGTGTTGCAAGAAAATATCTGCAACCGATTGCAAATTTCAGTTGTAAATTTGTGAGTGATGGATCAATTCAAACTAAAGCAAATCAATTTATACTTGTTGATGCAGGAAGACCATCGATCAATCGCAAATTTGTAATCCAATTAATGACTTTCAATTGATTTGTGGACCCCAGGGGCCCGTTGCAGAAAGAGTTGCAATCAATTGCAACTCTAAAAATCATGCGTAACTTGATTTTCTACCAATCAACAACGCGCATTTCGGACTTGCGATTGATTTCTTGACTTGCATTTAAACGCAACTCTTTCTGCAACAGACCCCTGAAATTGACTTGTGATCAATTGCAAGTTTCTTGCAAAGCCCTATTAGAGTTGCAATTACGTTTCAGTTGCACATGGTATCACGCATTGGTCAAATCACACTCAAAGGACGCACACTACTGCATAGTCATCAATAACATTGTCCATGAGATATCATGTGCACTTCAGCATTTAAGCATGATTCAAAGTCACAATCATTTCTTTGTGAAACCACCCCTGGTCAGATAAAGCACATTACAAGTGAAGTGAAATAGGCCAACTTACACAAAGAATCCTCTGATTCCTGAATCATTGTAGATTTCAGAGTAAGGGGATATCCAACCACTGTATGAGAGAGAAACACAAAAATCTTTTTAACATAAACACTGGTTGTGCAGGAGTGTGAGTGATCACAAATAAAGAGCTGAAAAAAATGAGGAGTGTTAAAAAAGCTGACATAAAAAAGCTCCTATACTTCGTACAGTTGAAAGATAACATTAAAGGCAAATTATAGATGAAATCAGCTAAAAAGCCATTCTCTCATACCCCTGGTAGTGGTAACAATCTCAAGATGATTCTGAACAGAATATAACAACATGACCACTTGGCCCAAGTCATTGGCCCGAATTCACAAAGGTGGTTTTTGCAGAAACCATGGTTTCAACCGTGGGTTTTGCTGATTTTGGTATTCACAAAGGTGGTTTCAAATGAAACCATGGTTTCAACCGTGGGTTTTCGGCATGATTTTGAGTCAACTGTTTTAGGTGGTTTCAAACCGTGGGTTTTAGAAAAACCATGGTTTTTAGGCACATTGACCAATCACAGAACAGTATTTCGGTACATTGCTGATCAAGTGGAGATAGACGACGATAAATAGATTTACACGAAAAAAAAAGAAGCGAAGCGTCAACATCGGTATTTGCCGAGCTGTGCGAACATCGTGAGTAATTTACCATTTTATAGCGACGATGAATATTTTTTTCTTCGTCTGTATGTATTTTTTTGTGAAGAAATATTATAATTAATGCTGTAAATGCATGCAGAGTTAGGAGCGGAACGGTGGACTTGTGACAGGAAAAGCACTATCGCACGCAAGTTATTTTCCAGTCCCACGCGTGTACTTTTGTGTCCTGTCAAAAGATTATGAAGAGCTCTCCGTACAGACTCGCTCAGCTCTATTATTAATAATACCCAGTCGAGTCCCAGGGTCAGGGAGCTCAGCTCAGGTGAAGCGATGCATGACAAAGCCGCCAAAGTTGTCAGAATTTCAACCACAATTGTGCAAATTCAACAAAATTATATTCTTAATTTATACCTTAGTTTCATATGATTTTTTAAGTATAAATTAAACTTTAAAGTAACTGCAGTGCACAATTAACTAAAGTTACACTTACACTAGTACATGAGTACAGCATCAATTATTAATTGGGCATGTTTGTATTGTTAATGACTAATGTTAATGTAATATATTTTTCAAAATTCACTTATTCAGATCCAACTGGAGAAATGTTGGAACTAGATCTAGCCTTGACATGCTCGAGGACTCTGTCTCTGATGATATTTTTATAATTTTGAGTTGACAGTGTCTTTTCATCATGGAGCCGGAGCCCTAGCTACGTTAGACACGCGTGCCGTGGCGTTAGGCTAGCTAGGGCAGGCCTGCCTCACTCACACCATGAACCGCGTTTGGCAGTGGATTTCTAACTAGTGGGTCGCGCGTGCTGGGATCTCACTTCTGGTGTCCACAACACACGACTTCTATGGCTTGATTTTTCTGTGCGGGGCGGCATGTAATGAACCCTTGGGTGGGCCTGCCTAGGGCTGAGTCAGTCAGTGTGTGTCGAAAAAGTTGGTATAAATGTCAATGATGGAAATCCCCTTCAATATCCTCATCACTGCCAATTGGTTAGATACACTGAATTGAATTAATTTGAATCAATTTTTATACCTTTTTACCACCTAAACTATGAAATATTTGTTATTCATTTTATATGCTTTAGTAAAGCATATAAAATGAATAACAAATATTTTATAGGGCCTAAATAATGAAAACACAAAAAATTAGACGTTTCTTACCAGACCGATCTGGTGGCCATTGCAAAATCTTCCCATCCCTTGCTCACCCTGCGTAATAATAGGCTTGACTCGGTTTGTTTATATGATGTAGCTACAATAAGATTAGACCCAAAGCTTCGGTCTCTGTTAATGTTGGTTGTTCCACTTAACTCCGTTGGCTACACTCACCAAATACAGAGACCGAAGTTCTAGCTCGATCTGTACAGGGGACTCAATGGCCATATGTTTATGTATTAAGTTCGGATAAAACAGGGAAGTGAAGTTGTGCGACAGCCGAAGTAAATCACTGTTTTTCCCCTTTCAAGTTTATTTTTCCCCCTTTTGGTGCATTTCAGGCCAAAACAGAATAATATTTTTTATTTTGGTACAGTTCTTTTTATATATATTTTTATGAAATAAAGACAAAAATCGATGAGCCTCGTAGGGAGGATTTTGCATTGTTAACCCCCTAATGGTGGCTGCACGATAGCGAGCCGTCTGTGTACGAGGAGAATTTTTTTTTTTAATGTTTAAAAAAAACCTCGAAACAGACGGCTACCAGCCGTCTACAAGAGGATGAGCTACATCATGAAGCGCCATTCTATTGAACAATTCATTGAACAAATTATTTTGACAATTGATAATTATGAATTTACATTTTGGTTGGAAATAGTATACTATCATTTATCTGGCAGATTTGAAAAATGTTGAATTATGTTTCATGTCCATTATATTTAAAAGGAATTTCATGTAGATCTACAGGTCTGTACTTTGTTTTTTTCCGCAGTAAATTTTCGAATGGATGAAAACATCTTACAACATGTGCAGGCTGTCCTGAAAGAATAAGGAGGATTGTTATAGAGGTATGTTAATTTTTTTTTGTTTCTATGTGGACTATTGTCTATTTTATTTTCTTTGTCACCATCTAAAAAAAAATTAATCATACAATTGGTTTCATGATAAAGAACCATGTTTTTGATCAATTTCAAACTTGGTTGACCTACACATCTGACAGTGACTGAACTAATCTGAATTCTGTGTCACATGGTCAATGGTCATAGAGTACATGCCTAAATGTCTAATATTTTGTAGATCCAGTTGATCAATTTAAATTTGAGAATGATGTGATTAGGTTGTGGGCAAAATAAGGAATTTATAAGTCAACTGACCAAATATGCAGATTTCTCAAAAGGTAGGCCAATAAATTTCGACAATATGCAGTAAAGGTAGTTAAGAATACATAGTTGTTGTTTATTCAATGTTGTTTAAATATTTTCTTTTGCTTCTTACTCTATTCTAACTCACTAGGAATATGCCAACCAGAACTGCAATTAGGAGTCATTGACAGGAGGAACCTTTGTGACTTGTACGAGGATGAAGCTTTCAAGCACACCATTGCTTTTAAAAGAGACCACACGCTACCTCATCAACATGCTTGAAGATGATCTGAGCCTGAGGAGGGACAAAGGGCCTAGTGATCTACTACCTATGTATCTGCAAGTATTGACAATTCTGCATTTGTATGCTGTAAGTATTTTTTTGATAAGAAAGTTATGACATAAACATCTCAAGACAAGCCTAGTGTATGCATATATTAGTGATGTTGTAAAAAGAAATTGAACTCAATGTAAAAAGTGATATAAAATTTTGGAAACTGCCTGTTTTTAATTCACAATGAACTGACCATATGATTATGATTTTTTTTTTTTAATAGAAAATACAATCAGAAATATAAATTAGAACTAGAAGTTTTGTCATCCACTGTGGACAGATTCTTTAAAAATCCCTAATTTACATTTAGGTTGTATAATTATCTTGGTTATTTGAAAAAAGGTAATGCATCTGCTTTGCCCAATGTATGTATGTCACACAAATGTTTATGGGTTTGGGAAGGTTTAGCCTTAAGACCAGTAATAGCTCTATGGTTAAACTGAGTTCTATGATATTTAACCCTATCTAGGCCGGGGTATTTTTTGAGTTCATACGGCCGGGGGGGGGGGGGGGGGGGTGGGGCCCTCCCAGGCCCCCCCCCTTGAGATATCGGCCGTTGGCCTCGCGAACGCGCCGAAAATTGGCACGCACGTTGCCTTGGACATAATCTACAAAATTGTTTAGCAATTTATTTCATGCAAATTGCTATGAAGCGATGATGCTAATTAGTATGCGAAATCATACTTTTCCCTCACTCCCTAAATAAAGCTGTAAATGGTCCAATTTTTGGTATAAAAGCTCTTTTAAAAAAAAATCTTTTAATGTAAAGACAATAAAATGGTTATTTCTTGTTTTATCTTTGTCATCTTAAAAAATAAAAATAAAAACACAGAGTAAGGTGCAACTTCAGGGAATACAGGGTGATGAGACATCAGTGTTGCAATCATCTGTTTGTTGAGTGATCAGATGTTTCGCAAGCCATAGCATGAAGAAAGGTTTTGTGAGAACTTTAACAACCAGAGATGAGATTGAGGCTACCCAACAACAACTGTATGAATACCAGTACTACAGGAATTCAAGAGTCATAGGTGTGATCGATGGGACCCATGTCTATATAAGATAATAAGAATTCCTGGAGGGAATCGTGCTTTGTACTTTCTTGAAGGGCAAGTCCACCCCAACAAAAAGTTTCTATGATATAATAGAGAAAAGTCCAATGAGCATAACACTGAAAATTTTTCTTGATCCATTTAAATCAAATTTTTGTTCAGGTGGATTTGCTCTTTAATGAGAAGAACAGGTATTTGTGTGTTTCCTTTGTAAAATAGCACAGGATTACTTACAATTTCACATGAATACAAAGGAAAATCCTGTAATCTATTTTTCAACTATTTAAAATTAACCTTTCTTTATCACTATCGGGTGTTTTTCAAGGAATACATGTATTTTCAATGATTTTTTTTAATTTAAAGAACACAGTCCTGGATTAAAAAAAAAAACACAATTTAATCACAAAGCATCAAATATGTAAATACCTCATTTATTTTTCTTAAAATGCATGCATCTGATTACTGTTTGATGTACAGTACATCAAAAATGTCTTTCAGCTTCCATTGTAATGAATTGATAAGAAAATGAGATGCAAACAAAATATGGAAGCACATTTTCCAGCATAAATACAGAGCAATAAATAAATATTATTTGTATGTACAAGAAAATATATCATACCTGCGTACATGTATAAATATAATCCATTTTCACATTGTAAATTGTCATATGGCTTTTTGCACTTGTATTTCGTCTGTTTCAGTGCATTTATAATGTATAAATAAACTAGTTTTAGCACAATTAATTGCTTGAAACCAGTTGATCTTTCTTAAATAGGTAAAATCATCATAGACAGTTGGTTTGTACAGTCATCAGAATGTTGGTATATTAGAATGGAGAGTTGTTCAAGTGTGACATGGCACGTCTTACCATTAGGAAGATCTTTAATTCTCTATAGTACTGCAGATCTCACCATTCAAATACTAAAAAAATGTCTTTTTGTTTGGACAATTTAATCGGTTTCATCACTTTTTTCTTTAACTTTCATGTTTTTACAAATGCTGAATCCTTGAGCTTTCATTCTCCTTTAAGAAATAAAAGTCAACACCCTGTGGAAATTAATAATGAAATTAGTAGTAAGCAAGGAAGTACAAATGTTAATCATCTTTTACTTAGTTACCATATCTATAGCTGTTCAAATATTTATTTCTGTATATACAGTAATAACACACATTAATTGGTTAATTACAGCCAATAATAGTGTACATGTGTTGATATTAATCTTCCTTTTCAGTCAAATCAAGAGCCTCTTTGTACTTGACCTCCAAGGTACTTTTTTCCAAGTTCATAATTTCCATCTTAAGAGCATGTTCCTCTCTCATCATTTGGATCTTCAGTTGATGCTCCTCCTGTAGGGATTTCATTCTTAAGGCATGTTCCTCCTTGGATATTTCGATCAACACTTCCTCCGCTGTCATCTTAGCCTTCTTCCGCCCTTGACCTTGTGAGGTTGAATTTCTCTTTGCAGGTGTTACACTTCTCTGATTTTCTTCAAATCTGTATAAATTCAGTTTTAAAAGAAAATAGTTTGTTTCATATTGTATCACTGGAGCTTCTCCCCTCCATTTTTGGATATGCACACAACCTTTAATCCTAAATAGACTGGGCTATTTCGACGCCTAAGAAGACTGGGGGGGGGGGCTGATTCAGCCCCTCCCCCTTATGATCTCGGCCGTCGATTGCGGCGAAAATTGGCACGCGCGTTACCCATGGCATTATCTACAAAACTATCAAATTCTGTGAAAAATGTCATTGCTCATTAATCATGTTAATTTATGCGTAAAATCAGAAGTTCGCTCTAATTAACAAAACAATGCCCCTTAAATGCTAATTTTTGTTTCACATACTCTTTATAGGCATCTGATTAAATTTATTTTTTTTTAATGTCAACATCACATCTATTTTTTTATGTATTTTATTTTCTAAATTTCTTGTGTATTTGTATGTTTTTCGACATTTTGTTTTTTATTGTTTTTTCAATGGAAATTGTCGGAAACTTTGTTTTGACCGTAAACAAGATGAAATTAATTGTTTTAAAGCAGTAAAAGGAAAAATAATGATACATTTCATGAATTTTGGCTAAAAACACTATTTGTATTGGATTTGTACTCAAATTCACGTTTAAGAGCAATTTTGGGTCTGCATGCACTTACAAAATGTTGCGTAATTTTAGAACAGCGTACCTGGGGGTCACAATTTTGGTCTCAAAAGTTGCGCGAGACTGAAAAGTAAAAAGTCAGCGAGTGACGAGATCAAAAAAATTCGCGCGGCAGATTTATCGCAAAAATTTTTGGGGGGGGGCTGAATCAGCCCCCCCCCCCCCAGTCTTCTTAGGGTTAAACAAGTGTCATCACTTTGCAAATGATAAATGTAGATGCTTAATTTTATCTGAAAGAGTGCTTCTACAGTGCAAAAAACACAGGTCTGATTTAATCGATATTATAAATAGACATGAATGAAAAGGAAATTCTTGTTTGGTGGCTCAATTCATCTAGATGTAACACAATTTGACTAATATATACTGTGTTGCAAGGTTCCCACATCATTTGCAATCAGTTATAGTTGCAGGGATTGGTCAGTTACACCAATTTTTTTTAAATAAAGAAATAATATAAATTGATGGGGCTTGTTTGTTGATGTTGTTTTTCCCTTTGATTTTATATGTATTTTTATTGTAAATATTTCTCCCAGTTATTTCAACTTCACCATTGTCTTTCAGTGTACTCCATTGTAAACAAAATATTATTTTAAAAAGACTGCAAATTATTTGGTTCATTGCAATGACAATCTTAAATTAAAAAATGGATAAAAAACATGACTTGGTCGGAACCTTGCATGAAGAATTTATTGAAGAATGATGGCAAAAATTACCGTGTAGAAGAGTCAGATGCTGCCAAGGGTCTTGAGGTGGTTGCAGATTGATTGCTGTTGGAGAAATGAATAAAAATTACTCTCATCATATTTTCATCCAATTGGAAAAAAGGGAAATGTAGAATAATTCTCCTAATTAGCATGTTTTTCATTTGTTCTGATCAGTAAAATATTCTCACATGCAACCAATCCAGCAATTATCCCCTCCTGTATGAATGTTATACTCCCACCTTGCCTGATATCCACCCCTCCATCAAATACTGTAATACATATTTTAAAAAGAATTTATTGAAGAATGATGGCAAAAATTACCGTGTAGAAGAGTCAGATGCTGCCAAGGGTCTTGAGGTGGTTGCAGATTGATTGCTGTTGGAGAAATGAATAAAAATTACTCTCATCATATTTTCATCCAATTGGAAAAAAGGGAAATGTAGAATAATTCTCCTAATTAGCATGTTTTTCATTTGTTCTGATCAGTAAAATATTCTCACATGCAACCAATCCAGCAATTATCCCCTCCTGTATGAATGTTATACTCCCACCTTGCCTGATATCCACCCCTCCATCAAATACTGTAATACATATTTTAAAAAGAATTTATTGAAGAATGATGGCAAAAATTACCGTGTAGAAGAGTCAGATGCTGCCAAGGGTCTTGAGGTGGTTGCAGATTGATTGCTGTTGGAGAAATGAATAAAAATTACTCTCATCATATTTTCATCCAATTGGAAAAAAGGGAAATGTAGAATAATTCTCCTAATTAGCATGTTTTTCATTTGTTCTGATCAGTAAAATATTCTCACATGCAACCAATCCAGCAATTATCCCCTCCTGTATGAATGTTATACTCCCACCTTGCCTGATATCCACCCCTCCATCAAATACTGTAATACATATTTTAAAAAGAATTTATTGAAGAATGATGGCAAAAATTACCGTGTAGAAGAGTCAGATGCTGCCAAGGGTCTTGAGGTGGTTGCAGATTGATTGCTGTTGGAGAAATGAATAAAAATTACTCTCATCATATTTTCATCCAATTGGAAAAAAGGGAAATGTAGAATAATTCTCCTAATTAGCATGTTTTTCATTTGTTCTGATCAGTAAAATATTCTCACATGCAACCAATCCAGCAATTATCCCCTCCTGTATGAATGTTATACTCCCACCTTGCCTGATATCCACCCCTCCATCAAATACTGTAATACATATTTTAAAAAGAATTTATTGAAGAATGATGGCAAAAATTACCGTTTAGAAGAGTCAGATGCTGCCAAGGGTCTTGAGGTGGTGGCATATTGATTGCTGTTGGAGAAATGAATAAAAATTACTCTCATCATATTTTCATCCAATTGGAAAAAAGGGAAATGTAGAATAATTCTCCTAATTAGCATGTTTTTCATTTGTTCTGATCAGTAAAATATTCTCACATGCAACCAATCCAGCAATTATCCCCTCCTGTATGAATGTTATACTCCCACCTTGCCTGATATCCACCCCTCCATCAAATACTGTAATACATATTTTAAAAAGAATTTATTGAAGAATGATGGCAAAAATTACCGTGTAGAAGAGTCAGATGCTGCCAAGGGTCTTGAGGTGGTTGCAGATTGATTGCTGTTGGAGAAATGAATAAAAATTACTCTCATCATATTTTCATCCAATTGGAAAAAAATGAAATGTCAAAGTAACGTGTATGTGAACAGTTGAAAATTTGAATATAGGTAAAAAAAAGATATAGTCATCCCTTTAAACCTGTCTTAACTTCTGAAAACAATTACTTGACAGGAAAATTCGTATAATTTAACATATAGAAAAAAGTAATGAATGTAACAATGGCATATTTAATACCTGTATTGAGGGATATCATCATCTAATAGGTCATGGACTGTGTCGTGCATGTAGTTGGCATTAGCAGCCACGGAAGACAAAGATGATCTATGAGAAAGCAATAAGGCAAAGTCGGCATTACATCCCGGCGAAACATAAGTCCAAAGTTGTCAATACTGTGTTTGGAATCTCTCTATAGATAGGCTGCTAATTATTTCATATGGTTTTGGTAATGATTAAGAATAATCTGAGGGGCAAATGAAAATTTCACATTTAATTTCTTTTCCTTTTTAATTCCCTCCCCCCACCCCACTCTGGTGTGATATTTTTTTTTTTTTTTTTTTTTTTTGGGGGGGGGGGTTGATCATATCAACCCGACACATCTGTACGCAAGTGGTATAGGCGTACAAGGCAATGGTGATAATTTTTTTGTCTATTTGGAGGGGGGAATGCTTGGTTTATATTCACTATAGGATTGGACATTTCTATGTTTTTTTATTGATAGCGCTCTTGTACTGCTCAAAGCGCTTCACAATTAAACATTGAAGAATATCCCTAGCATTTTAATGTAAACCAATGCAAGTGACAAAATGTAATAACGTTAAGTGACAAGGCCGGTTAACTAATTTTCCGCTGAATATTGAGGTTGGGGATCTAATGATACAAGAGATATGGTGATATTATAATGATATATATAAGAGAAATAGCCTAATAGTATATGATTCAGGCAATACATTAAAGGGACACTCTTGGTTGAAAAGAGAAAAATTTACAGAGCAAAGTGCAGCATATGTCATCAGAATCAGTTAACAAAATAACAAAGTTATTGAAGTTTATAGTTGAGCAATATATTGTGAAAATGGTTATATACACTTCATCATGAATATTCATTCCTTTCAAGATTATTATTATTTCATAATATCGTTAGCAAATCATATAATGAGAAGAAATATTTTTAGCAAATTATATTTCTTTTTGATTTGCTATTAAATTTTAGATGTTGAAATTATCACCCCCATATTCATTATTATTCCAAAGTCACAGTAATGTAAAAGTAATTGACTCGTGGTAATTAGTTTTCGAACCTAAAGGATAAATACATCCCTTCAATGGATGTCAATTGACTTTCAAAACTGTATTCTCTTAGCAGGAAAATATGCATAAGTTAACATGGAAATAAAGATGCAATGTATATAAATATGGCACAATACATACCTGGAATGTGGGATGTCATCTTTGACTGGGTCATCGTCTTCGTAGATGGCATCGTCGGTCACGGCAGACGAAGATGATCTATAAAGAAAGGAAATGATAACCATAAAAGTCTAAAATATCAATTTCGTATGGCCCCTATGATGCGATTACCACAATTGTTTTTATATAGGCTGCATAATAGTCTGTATGGTTTTGTTTATGGCAGTGGCATAAGGGGTGGGATTTTTTCACATTAAACCATTTTCAATTTTAATGTGTTTTCCTGTTAATATTTTCACTCGTCTTTTAGAGATTTTTTGTCGGTGCAATTATCAAGCACCCACCCCCCCCCCCTCACACATCACGCTAACTTAAAACAAAGTAAAAACACCAAAATTAAAAAAAAAATCAAGGGCAAAACTGCAATCAATATTAAGTGACAAGGCTGAATAAATTTCATCTGAAAATTGGGTTTTGTGATCATGCTACACCAGCTTTAATATTCAAGAAAAAAATGAGAATATGGCTTTTTTTCCTTCATCTTCTCTTCCTTCATCTTCTTCCTCTTTTTCATCATTCTTCTTTTTCTTCTTCCTCTTCTTCTTCTTCTCCTTCCTTTAATCCCCCACAAAGATGAGTGGAAATGAATATCTAGCATCGGTGAAAAAGAACGAAATTGTAATTTCGAAGTGGTGCTGCAGTCCAATGAAATTATGGTTATTTGATATTTGAAGATATATATGAAGCAAACGTATGTGAAAAGCATTATAGTTCAGTGGTGAAAACAGCACCTCATACTTTAACTTCTTTTAGTGAGCATGTGCAGATTTATCACATGATTAAACAGCTGATCACTACAATTATTATTATTATTACGGTACGAGCTACGGCGCTTCTTTAAATTTTCGTAGCAAGCAGGCAACATTCACCGAAAATAACGAACTAACAGAGGAAAGTCTGGGATTAGGTAGGGTGAGTATGGTTTGAAGATATATTGGCTTTATTTAGGAACAAACTAAGAAAGTAATAGCGAAATACGCGCGTGCAAAATGCGGGTTGATTTTATTGTTGACAACAGTCAACACTGCCCGAGTCGTCTAATCTGTGCTTTGTATATAGGGCACGTATTTATACGTATGGGACTACATCGTCTGCGCAGACGACGATATCGAAATTTCGGTATCGAAATAATTCATCATTTATGGGGGTTGATATGTCAACTAAATTCCTCGTATTCTTTTTATTATGAGAAGATGAAATTAAATCCAGGACCCAGATGATATTCTAGATTGTGCACAGACAATAGCTGTACAGATCCAATTTGAAAATTAACATGAAAATATGTAAAAATAGATCTAGATCTTGACTAAAAATATTGCACTTGCAAAGAATCTACTAACTTTTTGTCGCCACGGATGAACTCCAGGGCTGATATGGCCTGGTCATTTTCGAGTACTACATCATCATCATAGGGATTGTGTAGCTGTATGAAGTCATAAGGAAGAATCTCCTTGATGAGTATGGTTGTAGCTTTAAGTGGAGATGGAGGTGGACCTCCACCAGTTTGCCGTGTTTTTCGCCTGTATTCCCCATACTCCTTCTTGGCAGTGATGCGCTGTCGCTTCCACAATTCCTTCATTTGAGCCACTGTCCATTTTTTTCCAAATCTTTGCGTGAATTGATCATGTACTGCGTTCCAAGCATCTTTCTTCGCTTCATTAGCTCTATGGTGAGTCTCCTTGTTGCATATGACTTGATGGCGATCATGAATCAGTTGTAAGAGATAGTTAATTTCGCTGTTTTGCCATTTGTTGTGGTTGGGCTTTGCCATTTTTGAAGTTGCAGCAGCTGTTGTGTGGTGGAGATTGCATGCAGTGGTAGTTGCATGCAGTGGTTGTGTGTGTGCTGTGGTTGTGTGTGTGTGTGTGTGTTTGTGACTTGAACATAACCCAGCCAGGCAGGAACATACTTTTTAGTAGGGGGGGGGGTGGAGAGAATTGCTATTTGTTTGTTTTTTTACAAGGAAAATGTTGCCAGTGCTACTAGCTTTTGAATGTAGTTTTCAATGCACTGAGCATGCCCAGTACATGCTAAAAAAGGGGAAATCCCTGGTTTTGAGGTAAAACCCACAGTTGAAACCATGGTTTCATTTGAGTCCACTGTTGAAACCGTGGTTTCATTTGAGACCACTGTTGAAACCGTGGGTTTTAGAAACCATCGTTTGTGAATACCAAATTCTAGAAACCATGGATTTTCAAAAACCATGGTTTCTAAAACCCACGGTTTCTAAAAACCATGGTTTCAAACGAAACCACCTTTGTGAATTCGGGCCATTATGTTTACATTGACAACTACATTTGGTAAACTGGTATTACTCTGGCCAAACTCTCACACCCCTGGTTGTGGTAACAATTTCAAAATGAGCTACCGGTATAACAGAATCTAACAACATGACCACGAAATGAAGGCCAGTTGTAAGGTTTACATTTACAACTACATTTTAGTAAACTGGTGATGATGCCAGGAAGAAAAAAAAAACACCTTCCCTGCTTACTGAAACTTATGTTTGCATTTCATAGCTTAACATCAGAAAACCCCTATCTATTATCCCTATTCTTTTAATAGGAAACTACTGAACAAATGAGGAATATTCCCTTCTTTCAAGACTCCGAAATATCGATTTCTGGAATTTTTAGTAAATATGAGACTGCAGACAACTAACATCAAGTGTACAAGTGGGACAGGATTACAATCCGATAAAGTGAAAAAAAAATTGTAATTTTATACAATACATTTTACACAAATAGATCATCCAACCAACAAAAAAAAGTTTTAGAATCATTGCTTTTGAACTTTATATTTATGCTTTAGGGCTCCTTTTCTTGATTTTGAAGGATAAGATTGAATCAGATACAACATGGAGTCATAGTGCATTGTGGGTAAAATGAAGATTTCATTGACTTCATAATCCCAGAATGTAACCTTTGACATACGTTGACCTTTGACATTCTCTACGAGAAACTGACATGCACTTTGTTTCCCTGCCAATAAACTGAGCCAGACTGGGGAACATGACCACACAGAACACTCACATCAAGTCGAAGATGAATTCATAGTGCATTGTGGGTAAAACCAAGAGTTTATTGACCTCACATTCCCTGAATGTGACCTTTGACACAAGAGACTGACCTGTACTTTGTTTCCCTGCCAATAAACTGAGCCATGCTCCGGACCATGACAAGATTGAACAGTCAAATCAGGTCATATGGAGTCCTATTGCATTGTGGGTAAAATCAAAGAGTTCACTGACCTCATATTCCCTGAATGTGACCTTTGACACGAGAGACTAACCTGTACTTTGTTTCCCTGCCAATAAACTGAGCCATGCTCCGGACCATGACGACATTGAACGGTTGTGTTACGACGACGGCACAGAAGTGTGCCACAGAATCCTTGGACATCTACAGAAATCAAACAGAACCAATATTGGGATACAAAAAATGATAACTTCACCTGGGTCACATTTGATCTATGGCGGCCGTACGGCGAATCGAAAACAGCCATTTTAACATTTTTTGTACCAACTACTTATAGGTGGTTTGAATTAAGATGAATAAAACGGTTGTTTTCAACTCGCCGTAGAGCAAATGTAGAGAAAATGGGTATTAATGATAAATGATAGGCCCAATTTTCATGATTATGTTTATGTGAAATTAATCATAAGAATCAACGGTGCCTTGAAACCAATGGGTCGCAGTTCTTGACACAGCAACAACATCAATGCCTTTAATTGAAATACTTATACATATCAATATATTTGTGAAGTATCATAAATGTCAAACTGTCAACATTTTTATCAAAACAATAAAGTATCAATATCATCTTAATTGCCATTCAGTTCACCACAATGTTCATCATTCTCATCATCAGCAGTATTATCATCAAAACCACTACTTCGAAGATCAATCACACTCATCATTAGCATCATCATCATTACTATTATCATCAGTTTTATAACCATCATCATCACCATCGTCATCATCATCATCATCACCACCACTACCACCACCATCATCATCATCATCATCATCATCACCATTGTCATCATCATCATCTTCATCATCACCACCACCATCATCATCATCATCATCATCATCATCATCATCATCATCATCATCATCATCATCATCATCATCATCATCACCATTGTCATCATCATCATCTTCATCATCACCACCACCATCATCATCATCAACATCACTATCATCACCATCACCACCATCATCATCATCGCCATCATCACCATCATCATCATCAACATCGCTATCACCACCATCATCATCATCATCATCACCATCATCACCATCATCAACATCATCATCATCATCGCCATCATCACCACCACCATCATCATCATCGTCATCATCATCATCACCATCATCATCATCACCACCACCATCATCATCATCACCACCACCATCATCATTTTTCATCATATATCATAAATCACCATCATAATAATCATCGATACCATTATCATCATGCATCATCACCACCACCGCCTCCGACATCAACATCATCATCATCAACGCCATCGTCATCATCATCATCAAGATTAAGATACCTGAAGCATGAATGTATGGAATGATACACTGGCCAGCTCAGGTCTTTTCTTGGCAAGGGCTTTCTTTTCACTCTCATCTTCAACAGGGAACAGCTCATCAAGTTTCTGTACAGATAAATAGCAATATCAATCATGACAAACATTTTGTACAAACAGTATTATTGTTCTGTTGTTATTATTATTAAGTTGATTTGAATACACAAAAACATATAATGATCACAGCCGTATATATAATGATAATAATTATGAAGATACCGTAGTGGAAATTGGGTACAAAACACCTCTCGTAATGTTGTCTGTACATTTCAGGTTGTATGCAGTAGTTGATTAATTCCATTTACATATCCAGCTCTGACTGATTGAGTGTTTTTTTTCCAACGTGATATCAACGACAGCTTTAACTAATTATTTTCCTGCATTTATGTTACTCTAAATAATTCTCTATATTGGTATATATACGTATTACTTGTCTTGTAATCCATGTACTGACCTGCCATTTGTTTGGAATGGAAACGATGGACCTGGTCTCTTTATGTATATATTGTATATCAGTGTCTTTGAACTTGAATAAAGTCATGATGAAACAACAACTATTATAAGTATAAAGCACATCTGTCTAAAAATGTTCAAAGACAGGAATGTTTTGGGTTAAAACCATTTACTGTACATGGGGACCCGACAAGAATTTATTCCTTGCAATGCAGATCACGGATGCTCTACCATGCATCACTACAAATTGCTTGAAGAATTATAGCGATTTATCTCTTACCTCTGAAGTTTATGGAGCCCTGGAATTCACAACACAGGCCAAGGGCTTTAAATTACTTCAGAGAGCCACTACTTACATGATCATTTTCTTTTCAAATGTTCTCAGGTTTGCATGGTCGGGAGATTAATAATAATTATAATTGGATTTATACAGTGCTTTTTCCAGAGGATACAAAGCACCGTTGATAGCATAAGACAAGTTAAGGTTTATGGTTATATTAGTGTGTTTTGATATGTTTTTTGAAGAGGTCAAGAGAAGAGAGGTTTCGGAGAGATGGAGGGAGTTTGTTCCAAAGACGGGGGGCAAGAGATTGAAAAGAGTTGAAACAGGCCTGTTTTCTGGATTTTGGAATGACATAGGAAGGAGCAGCTGCAGAACGAAGAGAGTATGTAGATCTTTGTTGCTGAAATAATGAAGATATGTAAGAAGGTAGTGTGGTTGACAGAGATTTATATTCATATTTATAGATTAGATGACAAAGTTTCCGAAAGATTACCCAACAGTCCTTTTCGGGACTTACTTACATGGTGAAACCGAAAACTTTTTCATCTAGAACTGTTACATGTAGAACTCAAAGTTAACCTCACCTCAGTAACTGATCTTACGACACCACCAGCAATGAAGTTCTGACAAAGAGCAGGAAAGAACCCTCGGTACAGGCCAGTGAAACCGTCTACTCTGTATATATGTCTTACTGTGGAGGAGAGAAGAGAAGTTTGTGTGCGTGTGCTCGATGAGTACCGGTATGGTACAAAAACAATCAACATTGCTTGACCTGAAATTAAAATGTGTGACTTTCCGGATACACAAACTATCTGATTACTATTTCCCAAGTCTTTGGACATTCCTCCCCCCCCCCAAAAAAAAAAAAAAAAAAAAAAAAATGTGTTATTGTATCAACAGGAAATGAACAAAACATAAATTATTACATTCTTTCAGCAAAATGTACAAACAATTTAAGCCAATCATTTGTAGAAAGACAAGACCCCCTCCCCCAAGTTCCAAGAAAAAAGAGCAGTTATGAATCGTAACACTAGTTTCACATACATAAACACACACAAAAAAAAGCCATTAACATTTTTGTGACTCACTGCTGTTCTTTTTTTTCAAACAAAAACAGACTTTACTTTTCTCTTCTTTAGTATACTCATCCAGGTTTAAAGGGGAACCCATCCCAAATAAAAACTTGTTTTTATAAGGAAAAGAAAAATCAGACAAGTTGATAGGTGAAAGTTTGAACAATATTGGACAAACAACAAGAAAGTTATGAATTTTTAAAAGTTGTAAATATTGGTAATCACTGTACCCATGGAGACTTCAAATTGGCCGCATATGGGATGTCATAGTGATGTAAGGCAAGGACTACTCTTCCATGTACTCCAATACATATTATGGCTAAAATGTCATTTTTTCGAAAAGTTCTATTTTAAATTATATTTTTCTTTCATGAGGACATAAAACAATATACTACCTGGGTTATATTTAGATTACTGCCCCAGGGGAATGAGTACTTAGGAGAAAACCACAAATCCCTGATAATAAAATACATGGCCTATGGGAAAGTTGTCCTTGCCCCTTGTCATAATTTACTTACCCAATTGCCAATTTGAAATCTACATAGTATTAGTGATCTCAATTTTATGACAGCTATAATTTTCTTATTGCTTGTCCGATTTCTTTCAAACTTTCACCATTCTCTTTAATTTATTTTTCTCCTTCCCAACACAACATTGTATGGCCAGGGCTGGATTCCCCTTTAATACATTTAACACACAGGCCCGTATTCTGAACTCGGGTTAAAATTAAACCCTGCTTTAAAGTTGTGGTTTAACTATCGATAGCCAATGGGGCACAAATCCCTAACAGTACACATCCAATTTATTAACTCATATGACACCCAATTTGCCTGGGAATGATAACTGAAGTATTTTGAAATATATTTCTTCATCATGAAAGCAAAAGGAAACAAAATAGTGAACATAAGAAATATACGATATATTATAAATATAATTTTTGAATTTTTGGCTTCCCATAATTTTAGCAGAGTTAGACCGTGGTCTAGACTAAGTTAGACTAAGTTAAACCTGACTTCAGAATACGGGCCAATGACTCTGATTTAGCCAACTGCACACAGCAAGTAAATTTTATCTACAGGTGTTCCAAAGTTCTTACTTATTGTTTACAGGACAATTATTAGATCCATTTTTTTTATTATGCTTGCCAAGCTTATGATAGTGCTCCAGTAACTACAAAAAAAATCACTAGACTCGGTGCAATATCAAGCTCTCAGAATATGTCATTGCAGGTGGGAATGGGAGAACCCCCTCTAGATATTTTAAGAAGACAAATGCTATCTACCAAGTATAGACAAAATATAGAAAGACATAATAATCATCCATTGATAACACATATCAATTATGTTCGATTATGTTAAAGGTAGAATGTGAGTAAACCTTTTGGTAATAGGCTACAGTGTAAGATATGAAAAGAAATTAGTATGGAAAACATTGTTTTTCTAGCCTTTCCCTCTTGGTTATTTCATCCACCAGTCGTATCCACTGAATTAAATTTACAAATAATGATTGCATGATTGCATCTTGAAAGGGCAGGGCAAGCGCAACTAGTTCAAACTGGGCTGAAGATAGTGGTTTGTTTTTGGTGATTTTTTTTAATGCCAATTTAGACAAAAAGTTAATAATTATAACAAATAACTTCATCGTGAAATTAATCTCTTCTTCACATTGAAATGATGCAAAGATGAAAATCCATATTTTATTGTTCAAAATAGACATGAAACGAAATACTCCAAAAATTTAACTACAGTGATATGTGAGAAGTGAGAAATTTTTAGATGAAATCAATGGCGACAATAGTCAAATATGACTAATTGCCACTCAAACCAGCAGATGAAGAGGAACAAAATTTTTTTTAATTCAAAGGCCCGTATTCTGAACTCAGGTTTAAATTAAGCCATGGTTTAAAGTTGTGGTTTAACTATGAAGAGCCAATTGGGGCACAAATCCCAAACAGTATACATCCAATTTATTAACTCATTTGACACTCAAATTGTTCATAACTGTCTGGGAATGATAACTGAAGTATTTTTCTTCATTATGAAAGCAACAGGAAACAAAATAGTAAACGTAAGAGATATCTAGTATAAACAGAATTTTTGAATTTTTGGCTCCCCATAATTTTAGCACAGAGTTTGACCGTGGTCTAAGTTAAAACAGACTTCAGAATACGGGCCAGAGTGTCTGATAAACTCTGCGAGAACTGAATAACTGTCAATTTCGAAGTGTAATACTTTGAAACTGTCTGGCCCAGTCTTATAAAGAGTTACGATGAGTTACGATTGATTGGATCAATCGTAACTCTATGGAAATCCATCAGTGTCATATTTTTTTCTATAGGAAATTTGCAAAATGTTCTTTGTAAACAAAGGAGAACACACCAAATTGGCAAGAAATCAATGATTTTATGGATACATTCATATCTAGAAAAAGTTTTGAGCAAACATGCATTTTATATGTTGCCTTTGCTGGCTTTCCATAGTTGCGATTGATCAGATCAATCGCAACTCTCTATAAGACGGGGCCCAGGGGCCCGTCTAACAAATATGAATGTACATCCATAAATTCATTGATTTCTTGACAATTTGGTGTGTTCTCCTTTGTTTACAGAGGACATTTTGCATATTTCCTGGAGAAAAATTATGACACTGATGGATTTCCATAGTTACAATTGATTGGATCAATCGTAACTCTTTGTAAGATGGGGCCCAGGTCTGTTTCATGCTGGAATTGTCCTAGGTCTTTCTTACCATAAGGAAAAAATCCTGGCAGCTGGTAGCATTCTCTGAAGAAGGCATTCCTTCCTAAGCGAGGGGGAAGAGGTTCATAACCCAGCTGCAAAAAAAAAAATTATTATCAGTAGGATAAATAGGGCTTACCCTATCTATTTGCGATAAAACTTGCAATTTTAAAATCATCTTAAAATCTTAAATCTCATCCAGATGTATATCCTCTGATATGCATCTCGTAGCTTGGTGAAGATAAAAAAGAACAAGATGGCGAAGTAAACATCGCGGCAACTTTTCCATCTTTTCATAATATTTTTCTCGGGCAAGTGTTGGTCGTGAAAAGGACCACCCAATCTGGGTGGTCCTTTTGAGGACCAACACTTGCCCAAGAAAGATGTATGGTGTACCGTGAAACCTACTAGGCCTACACTAACGTTATTCTTCTTTGCCATGGAATGTTGTTGTTGTTCGTTGTGGGTCGTTTCCACACCCATGGAAACCTTCAGAAGTTACAATATTTTTCTTGTTTTTTTCAATAAATTATTGCTTAAAAATGAAATAAATATTGTATAAATGGTGGATATGAAGTATACATTTACACGATTAAAGAGGGAGAAAGTGTTTTTTGCTCTTATAACTCTATTTATTCAACAATGCAGCAACCAGCTGTAGATCTCCGGGACCGGGATCTGCGAAGTGCCCCTGCCTTGGCCCTGCCCCTGGCCTGGAAATTCATGTATTTTGCATTATACAGACTGTATCATAACCTTGTTCATTGAATGAGTGCTATTTTGATAAGATTTATTTTGGGCACACTTACTCTTTAGAATGTAACGAACAATACAAATCAACCCTTGTGGAATATTTAAATGACTTCATGATTAGATGCAATGATAAACTTAAAGTTAAAAATCAAATTTTTACGTGCGCAACCGGCAACCAAGGCATGAGACCCCCCTTCATACACTAAGGATCCCGCCTAGTGCAGCGGGGAGATGAACACTCGGCCCGCTAAAACTAGCAGCAGGCTGCTCGGGCTCCGCACGGATTACGCGATGTACTCATTAGTCACTGGAAAAAAGCCACTTATCTTACCTGAATCAACGTTTTCACATATCCCATAGGGTGGCTAAATGCTCCAAGACCAATATTGGCCACGATTTGCATCCATGGATCATTTACAGCTGCCATTTTCTATCTCTTTCTGAATTCTTAACGACCAAAAACAGCGGACATTAACTTTGCGATTCCGAAACAACTCGCCCATAGAATAACCGGGTAAGGACAGATGAATTTCGAAGCTCGCCCTATGCAGTTTTCAGGTTGTAAAATTTGCCATGATACAGTTTTCTCTCCTTATCAGCTCTTTCGGGAACTCTTTCTTCTTTTTAAGTCTTGTTTTTACACAAAATATTCTTGATCGGGACTTCTGACTTAGTTTTTTTTTCCTTTTACTGGATGTGATCTGTTACTTTTGAGATTTGGGTTTTTCAAGTTTTTTTTCAGTCAAGCTGGAATTATGCTATTTCTTTTGGATAAAATACGATCAATGGCTAAAAGAACTCCTTTAAAAAAAGACATGAAAATTCACAAAAATTAATCGGCCCGTTGATACCATGATAGGTAAGCCTATCATGATCGTTCAATTTCATATCCCTCTCTCTCTCTCTCTCCCTCGTCTATCAAACTAGTACAATAATGATAATAATAGCGAATAACACATACAAAATATGTCTCTATGCGCTTCAAAAATAAAAGAGAGAAAGAGGTGTGTTAGTAAGTTCACTTTGTTGAGTTTAGGTACAATAGGGCAGATCAGTCTCTATTCCTATATATGTTCCCAGTCTCTCTACCAGGTCGGGGGGGGGGGGGGGGGCTTGGGGCCGCTTGCCTGGCCAAAAAATTTTCACGACAAAGAAGGGGTATGATATAATATTTTTGTTGTTAATTGTCACATAGTGAGTAGGCATAAAAAGCATGACCCCACTAGTATTCTTTTTCATTGTACAAACCTTTTTAATTTACGATTTGAATTTCATTGATCAAAAATGTACTTTAACTATTTATTGCAGGGAACCCATGCATACTGAAGCTTTGCTTTCCAGTGGGTTCCCTTTTTTTTTCATTTCTGTATATTATATTTTTGTGTTTTGCTTTAGATTGTATAACTTTTGTTGGATTCTGGAATGAAAAAGAATAAATGCAATCAATCAAAGAAAAAAGAGCAAAGGGAAGAAAAGGAAAGAGAAAAGGGTGAAATACTATTTTCTGATTATTTCTATGTCATTGGATATATTTTGTAATAAAATGAATTTGCTCGCTTCGCTTGTTCGCAACTTTAATTTGGCCCGATATGCCATATCTTGCCCCCTCGAAATTTCTGGCTCATTTATGCGCCCCTGTCTCTTCCATATACAGGGCGGGCGGGCGGGTCCTGCATTGGTCATGGCCTATAATATGAGATGTGGATCCCTTTTCGACAACTTGTGTACCGAGTTTTAGGGAGGAGTCTACCGAGTTGGATGTGGATCAACCGGTGTCTTGGCCGAATGTGTAGAATGCCAATTACCATTTTGGGTCATCCCCTTGGCCTTTTCATCATCATATTTCATCATCATTACCCTGAAGAATCTTTTTAATACATGCACATTTCAATAAGTGGTATAAGGTTATTCAAACCAATCGAGTGAAATAATACAAATATTTAGTACAAAGGTTGTCAAAGATAATATAACATGAAAGGTTTAGGACCCCATCGGCCGGGGACCCCATACAACAGAGATTGTGAAAGGGGCCCCTTGATGAAACTAATATAAGAACATAACAAAAACAAAGGAAGATACATAAAACATTATAGCAAAATATTGATGATAAAACAAACATACAAACAAAACAAAATGATATATAATAAGATATAAAAATGATAAAACATTGAAGCAAAAATATTGCATGGACCACGGAACCATATGCTCCATGTTCACGGACCACCCCCCCCCCCCCGCTCACACACACACACACCCCCGCACACCCATACCAAAAAAACCTTTGTTGTTATTGTTTTGTTTCTTTTTTAAATTAAAATCCTTTTTTTCTCCTCCGTTTTGTCAAATCTGATCAGGAAGCATATGTTTTGATTCATTTTCCTCCCTGACCTACCGTTTCGTTTCGAGGAGGGCGAAGCCAGCTACAAAGGGAGCAGGAAAAATTCCATCCACATTTCCCCCGATCGGTTGCTCGAAGAGTTGCTTTTAGTTGGGTGGGGGTAATATGAAGTACATTTTCTTAGCTTTATTTTGAAAATCGAAGGAGGACAATCTCCCCATTAAAAATAATCGAGGGGGACGCCCCTTCCCCCACGGGGCTGCCACCCACTGTTGGTGAATCCAGGGTGGGGGGCACATCCGGCTCATGTCCCCCCCTTGAGAGTCATAATAAAAATGTTTAATGTAGATATGTCACTTCTACCCAAGTGTGCCCCCCCCCCCCCCCCGGCTCTTTTGAAAGCGAGGACCTTTCTTTTACTTTCTCTTTTTTTGTTGGTTCTCAATTTTTTTGCTGACGAAATGACCTTAAATTTTAGGTAAAAACCCCCTTTTTTTTCTTTTTTACTTGTCAAATTTTCATCGGGACTCGAAATGTGCCCCCCCCCCGCCTTGGAAAATCCTGGATCCGCCCCTGTGCCGCCTATAAGTAACCACCATCCTATCCATAATAACAGCCGAAAGAAACCATATTGTGGGGGGGGGGGGGGGACTCAACATAATGCAAAAAAAAAGTGTTGAAAATTTTCATTTTCAGAGCATCTGTCTGCGTTGTCGACGATTGCTCTTCAAGTGCATTTTTTTGTAGTTTACTTAATTTCTATACCTTGTACTTACAATATTTTACGTTTGTCTAAGCTTTGTAATATCCGATCTATTAAAAAGTTGTCACATTGTAATGTATTTCATTATGTTCGTGTGTTGTATATTTATTTTGATTGTACAATAAATGCAGAAACTCCCGGAAAAAAATTGTGCAATTTTTCGGCATTTAGGGTATTTTACTAAATCAAATATTTTGTCTTAAGCTTGTACAATATTTACGTCACTTAGGGGGTGTTGCAAGAAAATATTTGCGATCAATCGCAAATATTCTGTTGCAATTTTACAACTGATAGTTCAAAGTTAGCTGTAGCAAATCAGATTAAAATTCTTGTTTCAAGGAGCAGATTAACAATCAATCACTAATTTGCAATTAACTGACAAACATAATTATGATTGAGTAAGGGACCAAAAATAAACTTGCAATTGATCGCAAGTTTCTTGCAACGCCCCATAAGAGAGAGAGAGAGGAGGGGGGGGGGGGTAAGAGAGGGGAAGAGAGGAGCAGTGACATAGGAAAGAAGAAGGTAAATTGTCAATTCGTCTACTGTCAACTCGTCCACTCACCACATGGTCTACCTTCATTTAGTCTAATGCTCGTCCGTCCATCAACATTTCATCCAACAATCATTTGGTCCAATAATCAATTTTGTGTGGTCCAATCATCACTTCGTCTAATCACAAGTTGGTCTATGACCATTTCGTCTCATAACCATTTGGTCCAATCCTCGTTTTATTTTCATTTATTTTGCCCTATTAACACTAGACCAAATGGTATGGACTAAATGGCTATTAGACCAACTGGTTATGAGACGAAATGGTGAGTGGACGAAATGGATCATGTGGATATTGGACGAACTGATGGTAGACCAAATTAATAATAGTAGACGAGTTGGCAAATGAACGAATTGGCACTGGACAAAATGAAAATAAACCGAAATAAAATGGGACATGGACATGATGGAGATAATTATAGGCCTAGATGCCTAAAGGAACTCGGTATAATGGAAAGGGGGTTATATTGATAATTCGGGAAGGGAATCGATGATACAGAACCACCAACATGCCTAAAGTGATTAGAATTCATTTCCTCGAATGTAAATCATTTCTTAAAACATGTTCCCTCGACTTATAACTAATTCCATCCACTTATAACTCGTTCCTCCGACTTACATAACTCGTTCCCGGCTTATATCAATCCCTCGACTTATATAATTCGTTCAATCGACTTACATAGCTCATTACCTCAACTTATAGAAACTCTTTCCCTCGACTTATATATCTCATTCACACGACTTATAGCCAATGCCCTCAGATTTATATAACTCGTGCCCTCAACTAACATACCTCGTTGCCTCGACTCATATTAACTCGTTCCCTCGTCTTGAATGTCTCATAACTCATTTCCTCAACTTATATCATTCCATCGACTTATATAATTTGTTCAATCGACTTACATGGTGCCTCGACTTATAATAACTCGTTCCCTCGACTTATTATAACTAAATAGTATATCACGACTTAATACCTCCACGCGGGGACAAGTTACAATTCGTAACGAGTTAAGAAAAAAAAAACATGTTACCTTAGTGGCTCCGTATAAAATGGAGAGTGAGAAGGGATTGATATAACTTAAGAACCCCAGGGGGGCACTTCCATTGACGAGTGGATACCATGCGCGACCATGGGGTCTCGAAATGCACCCTAAACAAGTATTTTCCATATTCTGAAAATGCACCCCTTAACAAGTATGGCGTGTGAAACCTTACCCTTAACAAGTATTGGGAACAAAACGATACCCATGGCAAGTATTCCCTGAATTGAACCCCTAAACAAGTATACAGCGATATTTTAATTGTTATATGTCACGGAAAAAGTCGGTTTTATACCTTTACCTACATCATTGGGTTTAGTACGACCCCACCTCGATCCCACACCTCGCCCCCTCGCGCAAATCATCGTACTTTAAACAAAAAGTGTTGGGGCAAAAAGTACATCCTTTATAAAACATTTTAGTATATTATATTTTTGTGTTTTGCCTTACATTTTTTTTGTGTAACTTTTTGTTGAATTTTGGAATGAAAAAGAATAAATGCAATCAATCAATCAGTACTTTTTTTATACCCTCGCAAATTTTTACCGTAAACACGTAGCTTTCCTTGCAAAATATATACCCTTTTTCAGTATTTTAGTATTTTTGACACCCTTATTACGTTACGTACGGCAAAGTGCCCAATCTTGAGTCACGCGTTTCTTTGGTCGCGCATGGTATCCACTCGTCAATGGAAGTGCCCCCCCCCGGAAAAGAACTTAATTAGATGCAAAATAAAATGACAATAATACAAAGAAATATACCAATGATCATCATTTTCATTTTTTAATTTTCTTCTCACACACACATGTGAGAATGATACCAAGTGTTACAATAAATGATTATTCTTTATACTGATTATTTCCCTAAAAAAATAATTTTCATTTTGCAGCAAATATTACCAAGTTTTAAACAACAATCCGCATATCACCCTCATTATATATCATGCTAATAACCTTAAATGGTGCCGTGCGATGTATTGAGCTCTACACAATAAAGTAAAATTATCTTATTATTATTACAACTTTATATAACCAATCAGAATTTTTTTTGCAGATATATAACTTTGATTGATATTTATAGAAATTCCTATATTTCAGATCAATTCAGTTCAACTTTACTATCTTAAAACATTCAAACAATAACGACATTACTATTATGTAAGAAACTCCTTTATCATGCACATGCACTTAAAAAATGGTCGGGGATGATCTGAATAAAGTTTCAGTTAAAATTTTGATATCATTGAGAAAATTTGTTTTAACTAATATCCACTGTTGAAGTTACACAGTCGTGACTATAATTACTAGTACCTTTTTTAAGAAGCCCAAATTACCCATCGGGCGTGTTAAAAGTGTTTCAAAACTACCTCGTACGTCTACCAAAAAATATCGACAGTGAGTATAATTTTGTACAAACCATTTTTTTCTAGTCAGAAATGACTTTGTTCGAGTCAAACAGGACAAGAAACTGGTCAAACATAGCGAGCATAGTTACACACAGCTAAGCCTTTCATATAGTAATTTTTACTGAATTGATTTTTAACGTGATAAATTTGAGCCTTGATTTATTTTTATTATCAATATATGTGTTTATAAATATCTCTGGTGATGTGCATTCCTTCCAGTGCTTGTTTTGCATGTCTGTATATCATATTTTTGTTGCTTTAAAATTGTAGATTTTGTTTCAAGTCGAAATGGAAAAGAATAAATACAATCAAACAGTCAATGAATGAAATTACGCCAACTTAAGTCATTCCTATCTGTATTGCAATTTTGTCCCAAAAAAAGAGATGTACCTGTATTTGCACGTAAATTTACATTCGACTGCATGAAATTTATTAATAAAATATAAGATAAAATTCAAAGTCGGTTTTAAAACGGCAACAAATATACCTCATTTGTTTCATTGCAATAAAATGTAAGAGTACATTATATAGATTTATATACTCTATATTATAACAATATGCATTGAATGACCTGAGACCGATCTCCACAAAATTTGTACACCCTTTATCAGAAGCACACTAATTTCATGAACAAAATAAAGTTTGATGAAATACGGACAAGACTAGGTTATGAATATTATGAAATCGCAAGACGGAGGCTTGAAATTCATTCCGCGGATCATAATGTATCAGGGTGCAGATATGAGATGAAATTTCAGATTCATTCCTCTTCTCCTGCTCCTTCGTCTGTTCCTACTCCTCCTTGTCTATCTTTATATACTTCTTTTCCTCATTCTGCTTATTTCTTATTTTCCTTTATCTTCTTCTCCTTCTATAGGCTCTTCCTCATCCTACTTATTCTTCTTTTTCTCCTTCTCCCTTCCTCCTCCTCTTCTCCTTCACCTCCTTCCTCTCCTCCATTTTTCTCATCCTCCTCCTCCTCCTCCTTCTTCTTCTTTTTCTCCTCCTCCTCCTCGTTCTTCTTCCCCCTCTTCTTCTCCTCCTCCTTCTTTTTCCTTCCTCTCCTCCTTCTTTTTCCTTCCTCTTCACCTCTTTTTATTTTCTTCTTCTTCTTCTCCTCCTCCTTGTTCTTATTCTTCCCCTTCCCCTTCTTCTCCTCCTCCTCCTCCTTCTTCTTCTTCTCCTCCTCCTATACTCCTCCTTTCCTCCCTGTTCTTCTTCTTCTCCTCCTTCTTTTTCCTTCCTCTTCACCTCTTTTTATTTTCTTCTTCTTCTCCTCCTCCTTCTTCTTGTTGTTCTTCTTCTTCTTTCCCTTCCCCTTCTCCTCTTCCTTCTTCTTCTTCTTCTCCTTCCCCTTCTTCTTCTACTCCTCCCTTTCTTCTCGACAGCTTAACAAGAAGGTCCCTTTTTAAGTCTTTGGCATGACTTTGGTTTGGCCGAGGAACGAACACACAAACCATCACCGCTCATTGCTTCGGCGACAATTGCTCCGGCCTTATTTCGTCTAAGAATATGGTTGCAATGGGATTTGAGGGTTAAGTTTGTCATTCCATTAATGTGTGGAATTTGCAGCGGAGCAATTGTCGCCGGAGCAAATGTCATGGAAACCCTCACGAGGGAGCCGCTCTACCACATGCACTCAGCGAGTATGATGGCGATTCCGATCAACGGTCATACATTTTCAAAGCTATTACATTCCTGGTCCCTTTTCCACAAAACTTGGAACTCTCTTCATCTGTTATACCCAACATATTAACGGTGATATACTGGCCTTCTTTACATTTCATAGTTATAGTAGGAACTTATATTAGCATAGCAAGGTAGATAAACGTCGTTGTGGTGCATGATGAGACGATAGAGGGCTGTACCAGACGACATCCCTGCTCCAACGATTGCAACGATCACAATAGTCACGTGACAAGTGTTGGTTAAACACGCGGGAATACTGTAATTGAGATGAATAAGAAAACATTTAAGAAAGTAAATGACTGTGCCATGTTGTGGTCGAATCGATACAATACCAATTTATGTGTGAAATATTTAATTCTATGACATTGTTACAGGATAATTGTTGTTATCAAGGGTTCAAAGAGAATGCGTATAATAATATTGTTAGAGAATATACGCTCGGGAATAATGCTGTGTACATTTTAATAAATACTTTGTGAATATTACCCATAAAACACGTTTTTCACTTTAAAAAAATCCCAACAAAACGAATTCATTTTAACCCACTGTTCCGAAAACTTTTGTTCGACAATTATAATAACAGGTCAAAATTAACGAATAAACTATTGTCTTTTCTCTTTGAACAAAGTTCCATACATACACACACAACCAGTGTGTTTATCTTCATCATCTTGAAGCAGCATTTACTCTGGAAGAAGAAGAAGAAACGGCGTTGAGAAAGTTTTATACTTACATACTCTCGGGTGCAACGGCTGGGGGTTCGAGACTAACAAGTTTTGCGTATATGACAATGGGAAGAATGAAATTAACGACTGCTACGAGCGGACCACCAACCAGCGGTAGAAAGGTCGTAAAGTGCGGGAAAGTCGTGGCGATGACGAGTAGAAAGAGCACATACAACGAACGCAGTAAGCAGCGTTTCCACGTGAATTCTGCAAGAGAAATAGAGAGAAATGAATCGGCCTGAATAGTTATGAAGCGGGAAAAAATATAGGGATCACAAGCTAACATCTACAAAAATGTCAAAATTCGTATATCACCAGATCGATATTTTTTTCACTTTTTTGTTTGTATGTCTTGTCTTTTTTTTTTTTTTTTTGGGGGGGGGGGATAGAAGGGGCATTCACCCCCCCCCCCCCATTTGTTACAGGTATTCATCCTACATGATTTTAATCTATGTACCATTTGGGGTATTGGGGCACGAAATAAGAATCTTCAATGAGTTTTCAGTCTTCCTTATCAAGGCGGCACAGCCTATCCCAGGGGCCGCGAACCCGTGAGGGCTGGTACCTTCGACCCCGACACTTTTTCAGAACATGGAAACGACCACCAAAATATATTTTTGGCATGTTCAGCCCCCCCCCCCCCTATTCACACACACACACTTTTCAAATCGTTCCGCGGATCCTGACACAATGTATGTCTATACAGTGCGTCCCACAAAAAACGAAACCGAGATTTAGCGATGATTTATCATAACTTAATCATAAATAAAACAGACAAATGACCTATCAATGTAAAGCTTAGAATCTCTTCTTTCATCTGATATTACTTAGATTATTCCTCATTCACGCATGAGTGAGCAAAAACAATTTGAAGAAAGGATACCAAAAACTCATTTGCCGGGGGTATCTGAATTTCAAAAAGAAAATCACATGCCTAAAAAGTTCAATATCTGCTCTTTTATTTGATACCTGGTCCAGAAGTAAAAAAGTTATGTTCCCTCGAAACAATGCTTGTATTTCCATAATTTCATTAAATAAACGTGTTTTCACCGGTTTCCCACAGAAGCTATCGCACGGTTAACAAAAGACTTAATGCATGGCTGATCGTCAACAAAACGGAGTGCCGAGTGAGTTTGAACGCTAGCATGTAAAACCTCTTCATTTTATGAAATTATTGAAATTCAAGCCTTATTTCAAATAACCAGAACTTTGTTATTTCTTGACCATTTACTGTAATTGAGGTATCAAATTAAAGAGCAGATATTAAACTTTTTAAAAATTTGGTTTTCGTTTTGAATCCCAGATACAGCCCGCCAAATGAGTTTTTGGTATCCCCTCTTCAAATTGTTTTTGCTCACTTATGCGTGAATGAAAAATAATCCAAGTAATTTCAGATAAAAGAAAAGATTCTAAGCTTTACAATGGTAGGTCATTTGTCTATTGCATTTGTGATTAAGGTATAATAAATCATCGATAAATCTCGGTTTCGTTTTTTGTGGGACGCACTGTAAATTAATGAATGTGAACCTACCGTAAGGAATATTGAACAAATCTTCAGCATCTTGGAAGAAGGGATTCGAGGTGATGATGATGACTGGTATCGTATAACACATTATTAGAATTATGAAGGGTACGGTGATGAAATGTGACGTCACAATGTCCAGGATGTTTACTGCCCCGACCGCTTGAAAAGTCTCACCGTAGATGAGGAGGCACGTTACGGTGACCGGAAAATAAATAATTGCTATAACTGTATTGGACAAGAGAAGCAAAGATTATCCATGATTACTGATTCAAATATGTATTGAGTTTGTTTTATTTATCATATTTGTATTGGAATAGGGTTAAAAAAACCGCTTTCAGTCGCCAGGCCTTTTTTCATATATACATATGCATATAAAAAGCAAACGAGAAAAGTTTATCTTTGAATAATACAAGCAAAGTTAAGTACCGTTAGTTCATTACATGATTTTACACAAGCGTGCACCCGTCCCCGCACGCACGCACACACGCGCGCAACACACTCACACATGTTTCATGACTATTCAGTTTGAATATACATAATTATGAACGAATGAAACGTGTATAACCCAAAAGATGCACCCTTCTATTAGTCAGTTGACACCGTATATTCAAAGTGCATGGTGCATTTTCAACACCTGAGGGTAGTACAATGTCGCAACACTGAATGGTGTTTATTATAACACCGTAGGTTTCACAGTGTATGTTGTCTTCGGTAGATATGAAACAATATTTGATGGGCAACAAAAGTAATTTGATAACGAGTTATTCCATGTTTATCTTTTAATAATTGTTAATTCGTTCATAATGAAAGCTGAATGTTAAATCTCCCCCATTAACATACGGGTGTGTTTGGGGATGTGTGTGTGATGGTATGAGTGTGTGGGTGAGAGTGTGTGGAGAATGCGTGTGTGTGGGTGCGAGTATGTGGGTTTTAGTGTGTGTGGATGTATGTGCGTGGGTAAAATAATGCCGTTTTATGGTGTATGTTGTCTTCGGTAGATATAAAACAATTTGATGAGCAGCAAAAGTAATTTCATAACTGATAATTTCATATGTATCTCTTGTTTATTCATTCATAATGAAAACTGATGAATCCATGTTAACGCTTCCCATTAATGTGCAAGGGTGTGTGGGGATGTGTGTGTGATGGTATGGGTGGGTGGGTGAGAATGTGAAGGATGTGTGTGTGTGTGTGTGTGTAAGGGTGGGTGGGAGAGGGCGTGTGTGGGGGTGCGTATGTGTGGGTGTATGTGCGTGGGTGAAATAATACAATGAAATGTTTTATTCTTACCGACCCGTACTTCGTTTTGCTTTTATTATTCAGTAACGTATAAATTCGTTCTGTGTTTTATGTTATATGTGTATTATGTTTTACAAGATTGCTGAAAAACAGCATGAAGGCTTAGAGCAGGTTTATTTTTACCATATATGAATTAAATGAACAGACAAACAAACGAAGCACGGTCATAATTATCTCAAAATGTTACACCATATAATTATAATTAACACTATATCTTGGAACACAACAACCTAATTTCTAGAACCATCTTCAAGCGAAAAAAAAACACACTTTCGGTCCCACACACAGCCTATTATCTCGTTTGAAATGTTTACCGGTTAATTTTCTTGGGTTTTCTGCGTTCTGAAATTCAATCAGGCAGAATAAGACATTGAGTTTTCAGAAGTTTATTATTTCAAAGTGCATTGAAATGTTAATTCAATGCGTCATATAAATGTAATTTTTTATGTTTTATATTATCCTTAGTATATTTAAAGAAACCAAAATTTTCATGCGTACCTGTGTAACCAAATAGTTTTCAGATGTTTATTATTTTAAAGTGCATTGAAATGTTAACTCAATGCGCTATATAAATGTTATTTTTTATTATTATTATCCTTATTAAATTAAAAGAAACCAAAATTTTCATGCGTACCTGCGTAACCAAATAGTTTTCAGATGTTTATTATTTCAAAGTGCATTGAAATGTTAAGTCAATGCGCTATATAAATGTTTTTTTTTTCATTTTTGTTTTATTATCCGTAGAAAATTAAAAGAAACCAAAATTCTCATGCGTACCTGCGTAACCAAATAGTTTTCAGATGTTTACTATTTTAAAGTGCATTGAAATGTGAATTCAATGTTTTACATAAATATGATTTTTTTTCTTTTATTATCCTTAGTAAATTGAAAGAAACCAAAATTTCCATGCGTACCTGCGTAACAAAATAGTTGTCAGATGTTTATTATTTTAAAGTGCATTGAAATGTTAATTCAATGCGCTCTATAAATGTAATTTTTTATTTGTTCATATTATCAGTAGCAAATTTAAAGAAACCAAAATTTTCATGCGTACCTGCGTAACCAAATGGTTTTCAGATGTTTATTATTTCAAAGTGCATTGAAATGTTAAGTCAATGCGCGATATAAATGTATTTTTTATATTATCCTTAGTAAATCAAAAGAAACCAGAATTTTCATGCGTACCTGCGTAACCAAGCAATACACTGGTCGTGAAATCTTCCGGATTACGCATATCGTGTTGCACTGTGGGATACACCGATTGTCCCGCGTACGCGAATATGATGTCGCCCATCGACGACAAAACCTCTGCGGTTTCGACTCCGCCGTGGTTGTCGAGGTTGGAGTAGTAATCGTGGTCGAGCAGGGCTCCGATGAACAGGAACCCACCGGCCGTCGTCGCAGTGATGACGGCGAAGTAACCTGCAAACCTAGGGGTGGTGTAAATATTGATATTCAACAAGATTAAATCAACAAGACATAAATATAGAAAAGAGAAGATATCAAGGCAGTATTTTAAATTAACATATTAAGACCCTTTTTGTTTCTTTTCATATCATTCGTTACTCCACGTATCATCTTAATATTACAAAAGTAAGCATTGTTCTATTTACCCCCATTCGTATTCTCTGTCCCTTTCCTTTCTTCTTCTATATTTCCATCCTCTTCTTCGATATTTCCATCTTATCCTATTGTTTCCCTCCCTTTTTGTTTCCTTATCCCCCTGACCTTTTCTCTTGTTTTCTTTTTACCCCTCCGTTTTGCTCCTTTTCACTTGTACTTGCTATCAATCTCAGAGTTTATAAGATAGTCAAAATAAAACAATCATCAATCTAAATATATATTGGACGAAGTGAACCCCTGCCCACAACCATAGGCGGCGGAAGCGGGGGGGGGGGACGTGTCCCCCCCTAAATTTTTTGTTGATAACCTTCTTTTTTTTTTTTGCTTGTCGAAAAACTTTTGGTGGTCCCTCCATGAAATTTAGTGGTTGATAACCCTTTTTTGTGTGTTTTTGGCTTGTCAAAAAATTTCTGGCTTCCGCCGCCAATGCCCACAACTCCCCTTACAAAGATGCTGACTTGGTTGGGATCAACCCAGGGGATCCACTCACCAGAAATCCTTCGGGGTTCCCATCCAGAGGAAAGGGCAGACACACACTGCTACGATGGGCAAGTACGAGCATACTGTCAGACGTACTCCGACGAGATTGAGTAATACATCGAGATTATCTGCTAGGATTAGCAATCCCGTCGTACAGATCGCGACACCGTACAGATAAAGGAGAACAGATGCTATCCGCCTGATTAAAACAATATATATATAAGATAGACGAAAAGAATGGGTCAGCGCGATATAAAAATATCAAATAAGGAGTCAAAACTCGACTGCTTCCAAATAAAAAGTACTCCATGCCCGTTCTTCTTCTACTTGTTCAACTCTCTAGCTCTTTTATTCTCTTTTCTCTTGCCTTCCTTTCCTTTCCCTTCTCTTACAGCTCTTTTGTTTAGTCGAATAGTTTTACAGGCGTACCCTGACACAGGCCCCTGCTTTTTGGGTTTATACATAAGTTAGATATTGTATTTTGAATTTAGTAAATTTTTAATTTATTAACAAACTTCATTCATATGGCATGAATATTTTGTTTTAAACGATATACAATGATAACATAAACAAAAACATTCATAACTGTATGTCGTATAAATCAGTAATACATCAATACATAGATTTCCAATTATTATAAATATATACATCTATATATACAAAGAGAAATGACGAATTGAGATTTAACAAAAAGAAGGTGTAGCATAATGCAATATACATAAGTTATCTAATTATCGAATACAAATCAGGAAGTAAATAAATTTATAACGTGAGAGATATATCCTTGGTAATGGTGGCTTTGGTGGATTTTAGATAGCTTGAATGAAATTTAAAAAGAAAAATGTACTTGATGTTAAAACTCACCCCTTTTGTATATTGTATTCATATTCATTGTTTTGAACTAAAATTGATTTCGTATGCTTCACATGAAAAATAGATGAAATGTCAATTGGAAGAAAAGTAAATTTTTACTTGAATCACCACTCTGGGACCAACTGAACAAAAGTTACTATCAATGTATCTTGCTATCCAACGGTTACTTCCCTGAAATCCTCTATTCTGATTGGCTATTGGGCATTGTTACCATGGTAGTTACCAATGGAAGACAAGGTTACAATTAAAGTAACTTTTTATGCAACAGGCCCTTGTATAAATATCCAGTGCTGTGAAAGATTTCACCCCATTTCAACTTTTCACTCTCAACCATTTCTTTCTTACTTTCCGATTTCAATCTTATTCATTCCACCGTCAAACAATACTTTTGACAGTCAATTATTTCTACTTATTATTAAAAAACTATTTTTAGTATACATTTAGTACACAATACAGAAAATATGTGGTATACCTCCCATTCCATAATAGCAATTTTCTCTCTTATTTCTGTTTATGGTAACTCCCGTAAGAACTAGGCAGAAGAGCTTATTGCTGGTAAACGCCACATTTCAAATTCTGCTTTCGAAAAAAAAAATTAACAAGTTAACAAGTTAATCCTCTTAAGGCTAATACCTCGGTCACATTTGCTCTACGGCGGTCGTATCGAAAACAGCCGTTTAATTCATTTTTATTCAAATCCCACTATTATGTAGCTGGTACAAAACATTTTAAATCGGCTGTTTTCGACTTGCCGTTCGGCCGCCGTAGAGCAAATGTGACCGAGGTATTATCAATAACCATGATTGGTTTGTGTTAAACAAAATGTAATCTGATTTTTTTTTTAATCGATTGAAAAAAAGATAAAAGAAAATGATCTCACCTGCCCCATATTCCATAGCCCTCGTAGGCGAGGGCTGGGTAGGGATATCGATGGATTTCTGTTCTGTATTTAGAAAATCTATGTCGTAAGATAATCCAACTCTTCGATAGCAATGTCCCTGAGAAAGCCGACAGAAGCAAGGCAACAATGGCCACCATAAGACCCCATACACCTAATATGGAAAATAAAAGAAAATGTATTGATTTAACAGGGGAGTGGAAGCTGTAAGGGCTGGGGGCTCATTCCACCCACGCCACTCCTTTTTTTTCAAAAGCAAGATCGGAATTCAAAGAAAACATAATTTCTTTTGTTATTTTTTTAAAATTTCAATGCATGTTACCCCCCCCCCCCCCACCACCACCACCACTTTCAAAATCATTTCAATGCCCCTGCTCAGTATCGTCAAAGAAAGCTTGGTGCTACTTCTACTAGTATTAGTACTACTACTATTACCACTACTACTACTACTACTACTACTGCTGCTGCTGCTGCTGCAACTGCTGCTGCTACTACTACTACTACTACTACTTCTACTACTACTACTACTATTACTACTACTACCAATCCTACTAATGCTTCTACTGCTACTACTTCTACTATTACGACTACTACTCCTATTACTACTACTACTACTACTACTACTACTACTACTACTACTACTGCTACTACTACTACTGCTTCTACTGCTGCTACTACTACAGCTGCTGCTGCTACTACTACTTCTACTTCTACTACTGATACTACTACTTCTACTGCTACTACTATTACTACTATATCTATACTGCTACTATACTACTTCTATTACTGCTACTACTACTACTACTTCTGCGCTGCTACTATACTACTTCTACGAATACTTCTACTACCTTTACTACCAATCCTACTAATGCTACTACTACTACTACTACTACTACTACTACTACTACTACTACTACTACTACTACTACTTCTACTATTTCTACTACTTCTACTACTAATACTACTACTTTTACTGCTATTACTATTACTAACAATACTATTACTACTACAACTATACTGCTACTGCTACTGCTACTGCTGCTACTACTGCTCCAAATTAATAATAATAATGATAATAATAATGATATCATTATTATTTATTTTGTTAGTATTATTATTATAACTATATAGAACATTAATTTTGTATAGCGCTTAATACAATGTTTCTAAGCGCTGCATGCTATTACCCCGACACGGCTACCCTAATGAGCTCGAGCACTCAGGGAATTCCTTCCTACCAAGTACCCATTTACTACAAATGGGTGGGGAGTGGCAAATGTAGATAATTGCAATGGCGTCCAATTTTTTGAAGACCAAGAAAAAAAAAGGAAAGAGAGAAGGGTGAAATAATTTCTGAATATTATGTCCAAATCTATTACAAAATTTGATTTTTTTAATATTTAAAATGTCAAGTTTTTCCTCGCTCGCTCACAATTATATATATATATATATATATGTATAATTTTTTGCTCCTTTCACCACAGCCTTTTTTGTGTGTCGGTTAGGGGTTTTGTTAAATTATTTGTACGAAAATTCAAACTTAACTAAAAAAAAAAAAATGACGGCGGCCATTTTGGATTTTATGGTTTTACAGCAAATTATTCGAGACAGACCTCTTCAGTATTGCTCTTTATGTTATTCTTTAAACGTGAAAATAAGCATGGTCTACGTAGTTTGTTAAGATGGTCGAATGAAACCCTTATTTTCTGATTTGGCCCCCAACTTAGAATGAGTTATGGGACCTCTTTCGGAGAAAAATTAGTGTGTTATTAAAAGTGTTAAGCCGTATTTCGTCTAAAAAGCGGCATCAATATTCAAGTGTTTGAATAAAAATAGGCTTCATTTGCTATGTAGTATTGCACCTATTTATAGCTGCCCCAAGCACTCTCATCGATACAAAGGAATGGCAAAAAGAAGCTGCTGAAAACTGCTTATCTAATAAAAGAGAGCCAATGGAGTAAATTAGAAAGTAAAAAGGGGCCTAAGCTTTCGATCCTAGCAGAATCTTCGTCGGAGGCAAAATGACAGCCCCTTTTGACTTTCTAATACAAAGGAATGCATGGAAGCATTTTATTACCCAAATCACAATAATACATGTCCCATAATGTGATCTAACAAATGCTGATCTAGATTAATTACTCCCGTGATGCAGATTGTGGGACTAAATATTGGTTGATAAATATATCATTTTTGAGAACTACGCTCCTTTAGATAACTACGAATTTATTTGTACGTCATTTTACTGTAAAACCGATTGTGATATGATTTCCTTTTCAAAGAGATTTAGATTTCTACGATATTTAAAACAAAAATAATCATGTAACCATAAAAAAAGCGAAATACAACGACTCCGAATATTAAGTCTACTTGATGGACTTTTCGTTTGAAAAAGATCAAATTAACAATAATAAAATGTATGAATATTCCTCAAAATTATTGAGATTACATGTTTTTATCCATTGACCAAAATAATATTTGTCATTCCTGCCCAAATTTTTGTCACAGACACTATTTCTTTATTTCTTTCCTGCCCCTAAAATAAGTGGTTATAATTTATGACCCAGTCCCGGATTCCAGGATAATTTACCACATAGAGGGGACACTTATTATCGGTTCAAAACTTTGTCAAGCAAAAAAGGGGGGTCTAGAGGGAAAGCCCCCCCCCCCCCCCCCCCACCTAGATATCGCCCGCGTCAGCTCAACTGGAGCCCGTTTCATTAAGAGATGCAACTGCCATTATGGCAACTACCATGGTAACCTTGATTTTGATTGGCTGCTGAGCCCTGTTGCCATGGTATTTGCCGTAATGGCAATATGAAAATAGCCCCAGATGTGACAGGATCGGTAAAACGATGCGCTATCATGAGTTTACTGCAGTCAAGACCATTGACGCAAGTTGAGTCTCGCCTTGAACGATTTTTTTTTCAAATTTATCTTCTTTTTTTTTAAATGAGGTAAGACTCTGAAAAAATACACGTCCAAGGTTTGTTATCTGATTTAAAGCCTCCAAAGCAGAGTTACCCCTTATCGTTAGTGGGGGGGGGGGGGGATACGCATGCCGCCCCCGATAATACCATATAATACCTACCAGTCCGTGAAATAGCACCAGGAAGTATCTGGATCCCTAAACCGGCAATCTTTCCACTGATGAGGGCTGTTGCACTCATGATCGAAAGACCGCCATGGCTGAATTGCTGGAGAGAAACAGAAAGACAGAGTGGGAGAGAGAGAAAGGGGGGCGGGCGGAAATGGGGAATGGATAGATAGAGGAGCAGGGAGAGAGATGGGTGGGAGGGAGGGAAGAGAAGACGAGAGAGGGGATAAAGGGAATAAAAGATTAGAGAGGGAGACAGACAGGCATTGAGAGAAAGAGGATAGGAGTGATGGGGTTAATGGGTGGGGGAGAGAGGATGAGAAAGTGGTGGGAGAGACAGGGGAAGGAGATAGAGAATGGAGGGAGAGAAATTGAGAAAAAGGGATGGAGATCGGAGTTAGGGGGAGACAGAGGGGGTTGCTTTTGAAGTTGAGATAATTTATTTTAATTTGATTTGATTTGATAGCATTTATTCCATTCATCATAAAAACAAATACAAGGCACATACAAAGTTTACATAAATTACATGGGAAAATTGCAGATATTACAATGATAAAATCTGGGAAACAGTTAAATAAAGTACATGATTTATAAATGAATGAGGAGGCAACTAGAAAGGGAAAGCCTTATTAGCGCTGCCACCTTTACAAAATCTGGAAACTGAATATATATATATGATATTGTAAAATACATGATGTAATAAATACTGAATACCAGACATAAACATTAAACATAAAAGGGGGGGAAAGAAGAAGAAGAAGAAAAAAAAAAAAAAAAAAAAAAAAAAAAACCTGATCATACATTATTTGAATATTTACTGAGAAGTTGTGTTTTATATCTCCTTTTAAAAACATTTAATGATGGACTAGATTTAACAGAAAATGGTAACTTGTTCCAGATAACGGGTCCTTTGTAAAAAATACAATTCTTTGCTAAAGAGGTGCGTATTTTGGGTATGTGGAAGTCTGCAGATCCTCGCGTATGATAAGAATGAAAATCGGCATTGTAACAAAATATTTCAGAGATATTGTTTGGAATATAGCTTTTGTAACATAAATACATAAAAATTGCAATTTCATAATCAGAGAAATCATAAACATTCAACAAATTTAACTGACTAAACGGCGGCTTGGTATGGGCAAGAAAATTGGCATGTGTGATGATTCTCACTGCTCTTTTTTGTAGCCGGTATAAACGTTGCATTGAGTATGAAGTACAAGAACTCCAGGCAATGTTACAATATCGAAAATACGGTGAAATAATGGAATTATAAATCATTTTGAGAATCTTTTTTGGAAAAAACTTTAACTTGTTTAGGATACCTATACTTTTCGAAATTTTCATGCAGATGACATCAATGTGTTCATTAAATGATAACCTACTATCAATAGTCACACCCAGAAATTTTAAAGAAGTACATCTATTAATAATGTTATCATTCATAGAAACAACTATATTATTATAATCAATTATCTTGTTAGAAAAAATCATGTAATGAGTTTTATTAGTGTTTAAAACCAATCTATTGGACATCAGCCATGAATTTATTTTGTTGATTTCGTTATTAAAATTGAGAATCAGATTTGCGATATTATAATCACTCAAGAACACACTGGTGTCATCTGCAAATAGTATATATTGAAGAATGCGAGATGAATTACAAATGTCATTCATATAAATTAAAAACAAAAGCGGGCCAAGTATGGATCCCTGGGGTACTCCACATCCAATGACCTGTAAATCAGACTTGTGATTGTTAACTAAGACATATTGCATACGATTTGACAAATAACTTTTAAAAAGATCTAAAAGAACACCTCGTATACCATAATTATTTAATTTATATAAAAGAATTGAATGATCTAAAGTATCAAAAGCTTTGCTTAAATCAAGAAATAATCCAATAAGTATTTTCTTGTTATCTAGTGATTTACAAACTTTACAAACAAAATCAACTAAAGCAGAAGATGTGGAGTACCCAGGACGAAAACCGTATTGACTATTAGATAAAATATTGTACTGAACAAGGAATTTAAACAATCGATTATAAATACACTTTTCAAATATTTTGGAAAATACAGGTAACACAGAAATTGGTCGATAATTATTAGAACTTGCATGAGAACCGCCTTTAAATAAGGGTATAACTTTGGCAATTTTTAAGTTATCAGGAAAAATTCCTGTCAACATCGAACAATTGAAAATATCGCTTAACGGAAAACAAATAATATGAATAACTCTTTTAACAATAGAAATATCAATATCATCAAAGCCAGTACTTGATCGATTTTTAAGATTACAAACAATATTGATTATTTCTTTTGGAGTAATGGGCATAAACAAGGCAGATTGGTCATTTCTATCTAAATATTGCACAAAATTACATGTGAAATCAGAAGTAATATTTTGCGTTAAAGAAGGTCCAATATTGATAAAATATTTGTTTAATTCATTAGCGATTTCATTATTTTCTTTAAATGATCGATCACCTACAATCAGTTCATCAATGAAGGTGTTTTTTGAAAAATTTCCCATGGATTATGTCGGTCAAAGCAATATGTATCACATAAAATAACTCAAACAGAATAAGTTATATTTTATACTTAGAAGACAGAAATATCTGACATTTTTCATATTAAAAGGGGAAAATGTAATCGTTTGAGTATTGTCCCCAAAATTTACACACTTTAATGGAAGAGCTATATTAAATATACCAATGAATAATTCAACAAATACAGAATTCCCAAATTTACATAACCTTGAACATATCGTGACATCAGTTAACTTGTTTACAATTTTTTTTTGGGGGGTGCAGCAACCAAATATGGTTCTAAAATGTTCGCATTAAAACAATTCAAGCAGAAAAACGTGACTTGGTTAATCCAAATTACGTGCTCTTTTGTAAATTTGTAAAGCAACCATAACCTTGTACATACCGTGACAACATTTAACTTGTTTACTATCTATTTTTTACGGGGGGTGTAGCAACCGAATCTGGTTCTAAAATGTTCTCATTAAAACAATTCAAGCAGAAAAAATGTTTGGTTACTCCAAATTACGTGTTTTTTGTAATTTTTCAAAGCAACCACCTGGGGCCTGTTGCATAAAACTTTTTACCTGAGAAAACTCTGGTAAAAACTGAAAATTAAGGTTAGTCTGATTTCTGCCATTGACTTTAACACAGGGCAAAAACTCCGGTAAAAACAACCTGAGTCTTCTCAGGTAAAAAGTTTTATGCAATGGACCCCTTGACAAGTTGCCAAGTTAAACCGAACCACGTCGACTCCCTTCTTTTGGTGGGCTGAAAGGCGTATCATTTATGGGCCACTAAATTATGATTTCTTTTCTCCCCAAACATTAAGAGTATTCATATTGTAATGAATGGCGGAACAATAGTTCTGAAATGCTCTGAAAGTACATTCACTTCTCCATAGCAGCGTGAAATATACATTGTTCTAAACTAGCGGAGAAATAAACGAGTTTTGGAAGTTAACAGGGGCTAACAGGACCCATCAATCGAAGTGAATAAGCAATAATAATCGCCATTTAAATATTTAAACGACAAACAAATATTTTGTTAAGTTATCATAAAGGTATAGTGATTTTTCTACACATTTAAACTGTTGGGCAGCATACTGTCCACTGTGTTGGGTAATGTATGTTGGTAAAAATATTTATAATTATATATGTATTATCCAATTGAGCAAATTTATTACCAAATTATTAGTTTTTATTACCCAATTTGGGCAGGTTTTTAACCAATAGTCGTGTGGACAGTATATTGCCCAGGGTCGGATACAAGTTGGCCATTTTTTGCCCAACTGTTTTAAGAATGTATACTCTAAAAGAAAACAAAAGTAGCAAACCAAACAATAACAACATATATAATACACTGACAAAAACTAGTGGTGAATCATCCTACACGTTTAGGAAGCTCAAAATTAGTGAGCGAGTTTAATACTATTTTTTAAAGTCATTTATTTCATAATAAAATAAAGAAGGTATAATTTACCCAATCCTTTTGGCAGAGATGATGGGACGAACTCCCTTTCACCGCATATAGACAGGTTCATACACTGTAAAAAAACTGTGGTGTTAAAACTGACACCAGTTGGTGTTAATAGAGGACCACACCCTGAGGTGTTAAAATTACACCATAGAGATTGAACATAACACCAAAGAGTGTAAATATAACAACCAAACGTGTTGTAATAACACCTATAGGTGTTAAACTAACACTGTCAATTTAACACCGGTGTTAAATAACTGGTGTGGTCCTCTATGTACACAGGTTAACACCACAGTTTTTGCTGTGCAGGTTCATATGATGCAAATATTTCAAAAGAACATACACGGCTATATAAGTACAATGATAATTTTTTTTATTTGGAGTAAAATTCTATTATGAATGGATTAAAATTCCAAAGATATTCTGGATCTTATCACGATCCAGACGTAGTCTGCATTCACAGACCCTGATTGAAACTTTGATCAACAAGTGTGTCTACACGCAAAGACTAGCACATACAAAACTTGCTGTTTTGAGGGCCTTCAGTACACAAGGCATGAGTAGGCTGCAATTCAGACCCTTAAAGGGATGGTACAGGCTGGAGATATTTATATCTCAATAAATAGAGTAAATTTCACAGAGCAAAATGCTGAACATTTGATCAAAATCGGGTAACAAATAACGAAGCTATTGAATTTTTTTAAGATTTGCATTATTCTGGTGAAACAGTTCTAGGCATGTCTTTATGAATATTCATTAGGTGGCCTGATGATGTCATATCCCCACTTGTTCTTTTGTATTTTATTATACGAAATTAGGTTTATTCAAAATTTTCATACGAAGAACTAAAGTATCTTACTAAACAAGAATGCAAGCTGAACTTTTTGTTATATTGCTTTGAAAAGGGGACATAATATTAGTCTATGTCGGCACTATTGTGATTAATCGGTGAGGACGTTAAATGGAGGCCCCGTGTAGAGGAGAGTCACCACCTTTGCACGTTAAGAACCCACTGCACTATTCGTATAAGAGTAGGGGGAAACCCCGGTGTAGTGGTCCACCTGCATTCCCCCCAATCAGTTATATCGGGAGGAGAGACCTGCGGGTCACAGTGATTCAGTTCGCTTTTCGCCTCCCAGGCACAGGTGACGCCAAAACAAATAATAATAATAATAAGAAGAAGAAGAATAAAAGGAAAATGTTACCAGAAAATTAATGGAATGATAATAATTTAAAAAAATTATTTATCATTCGATTACACTATAATATTTATGACACACATACACACAAAGATTTTTTTTAATGAATTTATGGAGGAGGGGGGAGGGCAAGCCCCCAAACCCCTATAACCGGAAAACACTTCTGTTCTTTGCGAGAATATATTATATTTTCTTTACAATAAAACGGTGTATACATCTATTACGTATTCCATTTCCCCATTTTCTAAAAGGAATGTTACCAGGAAAATAAGGGAATGATAATAATAAAAAAGTTATTTACTATTCGATTACACTATGATATTTATGACACACATACACACAAAGAATTTTTTTTTGATGAATTTATGGAGGAGGGGGGAGGACAAGCCCCCAAACCCCTGCAACCAGAAAACACTCCTGTTCTTTTCGTGAATATATTCTATTTTCCAAAACATATTTATATTACATATTCAAGCATTCTGTTTTCAATGCTGTTTTTTTTTAACCATTGATCAGTGTAATTGTTTAGCTAATATTCTCGGTAGTCCAGATCATGAAAAAACAGTTTTTAAAATGTAATGTTTGAGTACATTGCAATGTTTAAGACCATTTGATAAGTCGTTGATATTCATGGATTTTCTTGCTTATGAACCTATATTTAGGAGGACACTAATATGACGAAGATTAGTGAAGTATTTATAAGACAAACAACCAGCTACTTAAAATACCAAATTCATTATTATTTTAATGCACTTTCTTTATCGATCTTTGGGCTTTGAAACATCCATACAAAGTGCTCATTTTTTTTCAACGAGTACTAGTAGTCAAATTCATACAAGCTAGTTGGTTACTTAGTGTATATAGTCGTGTAACAAGATCAATATTGATTTCAAGTCAGATAAAAATTTCTTGAAATTCAAATTCTGCCATGATTTGGTAGTCAAAGTTTTCCATTTTCTTTTCTAAATTTGCAAAGTTGAGTAAAGTCTTAAAGCTAGTACACAATAGAATAGAGCATCCAGTTATAGTTGATATTATCAGTAGAAATATTACAAATATTATGAAAGAATATTGAGGAAAACTTACCGATGAGTGTGATGTGTTTTCGATATGTTCATTTTCTTTTGAATCTTCACCTCCATATGATTTCCTTTTTTCAAGAATTAGAGGGTAATCCGATTTGTCACTTGCCATGATTGTCGATGGAAGCGATAATCTGTAGTGATCAAAAGGCAAGAATTTAAATAATAAAAAGAGGGTTTCTCATACATAATTTCATGCAACAATTCATTTCAATTCAATTTATTCTTTTCGGCATCCTCGATAAAACAGTCGGGAGACTGATACAAACAGAGATAACAAAGTAAATATTAAAAAAAAATCATAATTTAAAGTGAAACATGCCTCTGGGAGAGGGGGAGCTAAGATTTTATTTCAGGGGGACAGGGGGAATTATTCAGCATAGATATCAGGTTGAAAAGCCCCCCCCCCCTCCCCCCAATAAAAAAAGGGGGAAGGATATTGCTCCCAAATAACAGATCTGGGAGAAATAATACTTTTTTTCATGCTTGTCATTTTTTATCTGAAGAAAACACAGCACCCCCTATGTAAAAATCATTCAGATGGTCCTGATGTGAAATAGTGAAATTAATAATAATGATAACAGTGAATTATTGAATATATGCAGTTTGCACTTACAGAGTATAAATTAAATACATTTAGATGAGAACACGTTACAAAATAGATTACGACGAAATTTATTGAAAATGTGGTATATGGTGGTTATAAAGGTATATACATTGACTGTATATACATAATAAACTACTAACAACAAAACATCGAGAGTGGATTAATGGTAAACTAAACACTGTTAAAATGCTATTGAATCAAGATGAAATAATAATAGTCAGTTCTTGTATAGCGCATAACACATTATGCATAAAGTCTCATGCGCTTCCAAAGGACTTGGATAATTATCACCCCGGCTGTTGCTCAAGCAGCTAGCTTCTAGCGCTCGGCATTTCAAGGAATAAATAATCCTGCCAGGTACCCATTCACCTCACCTGGGTTGAGTGCAGCACAATGTGGATGAATAAAATTGAAAGGCTTATGTACAGTTTTTAAATCTAAACATGGATGTACAAGTCTGAATATTTACAGGGAGTCCATTAGACAAACCAAACTGGCTCCAACAGAATTATGAAAATAACTTTTGTTTACATTAGAATAACTCAAATAAACATTTATTTCCACATTCCTCCGCTATAATAGAGCATTGTAGTGAATGAGCTATTCCTGTTTTCAATTACTATACGTGATGTGATTGGTAGTAAAATAAGAGCACGTAATAGTAATGCCAGCCACACATCAGGTGCACCGCGGTGAAACCATGGACCTAGTAGGTCCATGGTGAAACTGACTGAAGACCGATCTAAGCTATTTTCAATTATCATCGTTCGGTTTAAAGTCGGTTTCGGTTACAGTCACATCAACAAAACCGACTCCAAACCGATCAAATCTATTACGTTATTACCAGTGACATAATCATAGGTCGGTTTGGGGTCGGTTTCGGTTACAGTCACACAGTCACACCAAATGGAACCGACTCCAGACCGATCAAATCTAATACGTTATTTCCAATGACATTTCATCGGTCGGTTTGAAATCGGTTTCATTGGTGTGACTGTAAGCATAAGCTTTTAAATCGGTTAGAATAATGGAAAGTACAATTTGCTTATGTAAAGGAAAACCCATTGATGTCATGGCCGTACACAGGGGGGGGGGGGCAATTGCCCTCCGCCAGGTATTTTGAAAACTAACATTTTATCTTAACTGAAGATTTTCACAAGACTACCAAAAGTGTGCACGAACTCCTTCAATTTCACTTTTAATTTAAAAATGAAAAAGCATCCCAATGACAAACTTGATCCAGGCCCTGGGAACGATTTTGGTTCACATAGGGTGCTGGTAGATATGTGAAAAGCAAAAAAAAAGAATTAAAAGGGGTTTCACAATTTTGCTATTTTCATACCTACCTGCAGATTTCCAGAAGGTGATGTATACGGAGAAAAACACAGGCAGCACCCCCCCCCCCCCCAGCAGAACCTCCTACTTCCAGAACCATGACATGGGCCCCATCTTACAAAGAGTTATGATTGATCCGATCAACCACAACTATGGAAAGCCAGCAACGTCAACGTCTATTATGCATGTTTGTTCAAAATATTTTCTATCTATATGATGTATATTCATACTTTCATTGTTTCCTTGAACAATCAATGTGCTTCTCTTTGTTACAAAGGACATTGTGCAAATTTTCATGTAGAAAAATTATGGCACTGATGGATTTCCATAGAATTACGATTGATTGGATCAATCATAACGGGGCCCTGGCCTCATGGTCTCACCCCCGGAAACATTTTCTGCGTACGCCCATGATCAATGCTGAAAATTTAGTGAAATCACACATTTGCACCTTGGCTCCAAAACTGCATGACCGAGCTTGCGCATGAATCCAAATCAAGTTAATGATCAGTACGAAGTTCAGTATAGAATTTCAATAAAAGGAAATGATCCAGTAAGTGATTTATATTGTTGACGAGAAATCTGTATCAGTGAGGGCTCGTTTGATGAAAAATTGCTAATTCTTGGTGTTAAAGAAGAAAATATTGGACTTTGCTACCGTTTTCAGTATACAGTTCCCATTATTGTTTGGTCCGCACCATTCAGGCCCCGCACAAGCGTTCAGTAACTGTAGCAGGTGTCACGCGCGTAAAACATTCCCCATAGACTTGTGTGTTAAAATGGCACTTAAGAAAAATTCATAAAAAATAAATGTGAAATTAGAGGGTCGAATGTTTACTACCTTTGGATAGGATATATATCTGACATTCCATATCTGACCAGAGAAGGGTATCGTAGCCAGCTCATTTTAAAAATAAATCGCCACTTATGAAGATAACTATGATGGGATCAAATTCATCTTACTGAAACAGTAAAATAGCCCCAATTCTTCCGCCAGTCAAAAAATAGTTCCAAATCATCGATATATCTTCCCAATTTGGGCAAAGGAAGTTCAGTAGTTACCATTTCTAGAATCAGTGTTAGATTTTGAATCATATTCATACACTTTTGCCAATCAGCAATATCAAATTGAAAAAATTCGAATGGGTTGGGTCGAACGAATATCTTTAGCCCTCTTGATGTAATTAGGCTCATGGCACCAGCAGAGCTGTACTATGATGGTGCTGATAAAAACAGCACCAAAATAGCCCACGCCATTCATCAACTAAAAAAAATACGACTTAGCCCGGGTCTGGTCTGGAACAGCATGTTTATTATTTGAACCAACTAGAATTTTGGATGAACTTAGCCTTAAAAGAATTGCGATATTTATATTATTCAGATTTTTGACAACGCGTGAGGTCAGTTCCTCTATATTTCGTGTACATGCAAATTCTGTAAATTGCCAATATAAAATCTATGATTCGAGAGATCATATGTATAGATAAAAACATTTCATTGACTTCATGATGTTTGACAGAGTTAAGGCCTATATATAGGCCCGCACGTCAGGACTAGCGATCGACCTCATCATTTATTTATTTTATTAATTCATTCATGCATTCATTCATTCGTTCATTCATTCATTCATTAAGTCATTCATTTATTCAATAATCAATTCATTCATTAATTTATTCAATAATTCATTCATTCATTCATTCATTCATGTATTGATTGATTGACTTATGTATGTATGTATTTATTTGTCTATCTATCCATTCATTTATTCATTCATTCATTTATATATTCATCTTTATTTTTATTCATTTTGGGATGTCATATTTTCAACAACAAAAAAGACTGAACTTGTCCCTCGTATACGCGTCGTCCTCGATACACAATTGATATCATGATGAGAATATTGTTTCTCGAATAAGTGCGGTTCTCAAAGAATAATGCGGGTGGATATCGACTTGTTCAAGAGCTAGGTAGTGAGAGGGCTTAACTACCCGAGTACAGAACTATATATATACTCTCACTTGATCAGAGATAATTCGATACAACAGAAGCAGTTTTTTGTTATACAGGCATATTATCATAGCGCTTGCTCAAAAGTGCAATACATTATAATGAGTTGAATTTATTATGTAAATGTGGGTACACAGACATCACTATCATCATAAAGGTGAATAATTATCATGCAGCTACGGGACTGTCCAAAATATTAAAATCATCTTTATAACCACTAGATGTTACAACACATCAGTATAGTGGTCCTTGATTCAAGTACAAATCGAAAAAAAAAACCAAACAATGTTCTAACTTTGTGGAATCGTAACGAGACTATTTGTATACTAAAAGAATTAAGCCGATTTATTACTCTAAAGAGCAAGGGTGGTAAAATGTATCCCTGAGGGAGGCATATTCCTTACTAAGATGCGTATTGTTATACAACACTGCAGTACAATACAGGTCCTACATACTGGTGACACGACATTTGCTCCTGCGATAATTATCCGCGCTTAATTTCGTCTAAGATGTAGAGTTGCAATAGGATTTTATGATAGGTTTTAGGGTTAGGTTTAGGGTACGGTGTAGTGTTAAACCCAGGGTTGAAGTTGGTCATTCAATTAGTGTGTGGAATTTAGAGCGGAGAAATTGTCGCCAGATCAAATGTCATGAAACCTATATAATACTATATAGGACCTGTGATGTGTAATCATTTCATACAACCAGGGTTATGAACCTAATTTTGTTCATTAAGAGTTTAAAGAAAGCTTGAACAAAATCACGTTCAAACTATTAAGCAACAGTGTTCATTAAGCAATACATGTTAGAAATTGAACATTGCTGTTTGAATTAAAAAAAACCTATATCAAAAAAGGGGGGGAAATCAGAACTCAACCAGCAATGATCAATTTCTAATATGTAGACTATAGCTTAAAATGTGAACATACATTCTTCACATTTTTATATAAAACATTTCTCAAAACTCTCTTTTCACCACCTAAAGCGCACCTGCAAGTTCACATGATTTACCAGGCTTTATGAATACAGGTTTTCAGTGCGTGCACTCTGCTTATCTCCTTTTTTTTTAGTTCCGTTCTTTAATCTCTATATGCATGTAACGGCGCCAAGTTCTATATACGCGGAATCACAAAGCGTATATATGTATTTCTTTTCACGAAAATGTTATATTGACTTTCTGTTCATTTTTTTGGTGCTGAACAATAGGGATAAAACCAGTACAAATCTGTTTACCTAGAAATAAATATTCAACTGCGAGTATTACTGTGGCTATTGAAAGGAAAGTCAATTCAAGCGTATATCCAAAAATATTTATTTTCCGTTAATGAATGGTAATCAAAGCCAGTACTGAAGAGTGGTTTCAAAAAGTATTATAGTTTTAATTGTTATTTTGTTGTATATTCTAATAGTTGGTTGATAATCGTTTGGGGTGAATATGGGTAAGGGAATTCTGTAAAAGAAGTAAGGCGACTCGGTTCTGTGCCTTCCGCGGTTAAAAAGGGGGGCCATGAAAGGGGGCGACTCAGTCACCATTTTTTCTCCAAAAGCTTCTCATTCTGCATAGGCCTACCATTTTACTTCGTTCAAACCGTGTGTTCCCGCATGCTTCACCCCCTTACAAATCTTTGATAATCTTTAACTTGATAACCATAAATAAAACGCGAGGCATTTTTACGTATAAAATAAAAAAAACATGATCTATTTTGTAGGTCTACATACAGTAAAAACGATCTTTAACATTCACAACGCTGTTTACTATACATGTATGAACCTTACAATAGTTGTTTAACAGTTTAGAGTTAAACAACCATGCTTGATTCATTGAGAATTGAATGTTAAAAGATAAACTTTGTAGTTTAGGATTTCAAACATTTGTTTAAACTATTTAAACAACTACTGTTAGGTTCATGTGTAACAGCATAATTCATCAAATTTATAACGCAAGTTTATAATCATTTTTTTTAATTCAGAAAAGAAAAGGTATGAATTATCAGGAATATAAAAACACGAAAAAGGGGAATCAGAAAAAAAAACTAAAAGTTTATCGGCTAAATTGTTAAGATAGGGCGGCATACACATGACTAGATTGAATGGGCAAAAATTACCTAAACTCTAAAAAATATTGGGTAAAAATGCTCCATGATGATAATTATGTGTCCAACATACATTTGGCATCTCTTTTGGGCATTTTCATTTATACAGTGTAATAAAAATTTTGCCAATTTTAAAGTAATTGCTGTTTAATTTTTTAACCTTACTGGACAGTATGCTTCCCGCATTGGGTAAAAATACTGCCCAAAATTGGTTGGACACATATTAACCTCGTG
>NW_026974141.1:2710000-2715000 GCF_037042905.1 Lytechinus pictus
ATCTCCTGTCCTGTTTTGCGCCCTCAGTTTGAAATTTTGAATGACACTTAGGTTTCTTTTTATAATTCAAAATGAAGCGCTTCAGGATAAGTCAAAGATAATAAATCACAGAAGTTTCAACTTTTTGCGCACTATTTTCCTTGTAATGAAATTCAATAATCTTAGGAAATCAATTGAATTAGAGCCGATGGGGGTATTAGAGATATCTGCATTGATGAAACGTCCGCCCTTTGAAATTTCAGAGTTTTATTGCTCTGCGCGGAGAGGAATATCTTCCTCCCGGCATATACACTTCTTCTCCTCTGTTTTGCGAGTTAAAGATATGCACTGTCGCTAAATTGTTTGTAATCAAATCTGATCTTTCCAAGGGAAGTATTCAATATATCTTTGAGAATACCCTTTTCTCGGGACCCTTTTCATGGCAAAAAATGATAAAACGCATTAGCTTCCACGCTTCGCGCGGGGTTATTATGATTTTAATTTCCTCCATTGTATTCCTTTTTGTGCGTTCACAATCACTTTTGAAAACAAGGTTCAAAATCACAATATAGTCAACTGAATTGGAGCTGATATAGGTACTAGAGACAAGAGAGACGGCTCCTTTTCATTTTAATTTATGAAACACCAAAAGCTTCGGGGAAACTCCCCCTCCCTGCACCCATGCACCCCCTAGGGAACGCGCTTCGCGCGTTCTGTAAGTGTTGGCACGCTTCGCGTGCATTTACCGCCCCCTCCAAAATGAAATCCTGGCTACGCGGTTGTCGCCCATGACTCTTTACAAACAACGTTATTTGCAATTTTTCGTTAGCTCCGAAACCGACACGTGCTAAAATTCGTCATTAAAATTATTTTTCACTGGAATCAGCATTCAAATTACGATCATGGTACAGTGTGAAAGGGCGGTAAATGATGATTCAAGATTCACGTGTGAAAAGGCACTTATTTCTACAAGTCTGCTGCATCAGGGTGTGTGTGTCTTCCATGTTAATTCATCCAGTGCTCAGGGGCGGTGCAAGAATATATTGATATGAAAGGGGTGGATTGAGACGACTTAAAGGAGAATGAAACCTTTAGAACAAGATAGCTTTTGTGAAAACAGAAAAATCAAAGAAACACATTAACGAAAGTTTGAGAAAAATCGGACAAATAATGAGAAGGTTATGAGAATTTGAATATTGCGATCACTAATGCTATGGAGATCCTCACATTGGCAATGCGGCAAAGATGTTTGATGCATAGAGATGTATACTAATTTTCTCTATGGTTTGATGTCACTTGTGAACAACTCTCCCCATTACTTTAGTATAGATTTTACTTTTGCCTCTTTTATCACATAGATCAGTAGATCATGATTGTGTTCTTAGGAGAGCATGTAATACAGATTTTTAAAGAATACATCATGGATAAAGACTTTCTATCACCATAAGAAAAAGCAAAAAGAGACATTTTGGGGGCATTTTATAGTCCATCAAAGGGAAAGTTGTTCACATGTGACATCACACATCCTTGTCGCATTGCCAATATGAGAATCTCCATAGCATTAGTGATTGCAATATTCAAATGTCCGATTTTTCTCAAACTTTCGTTGATCTGTTTCTTTGATTTTTCTGTTTCGACACAAGCCTACTTATTCCAAAGGTTTCATTCCCCTTTAATTATTTTTTTCTTATCGTTAAGTACATTACATGGGTAGGGGAAGGCGGGGTAAGTTGTGACACTTTGCTTTTTGCATGTTAGAATTGATATGATTAATAATCTTGTAGAAAGAAGTACCTTGCCTTAAAATTGAATTCTTCGGAAATATTTGTGTATAATTTTCTACCCCCACACTGAAAGTCATTGTCACCTTTGAAAGAAGAGATGTCGAATGGCTCAATTTGCCCCATCTGTGGGGTAAGTTGAGCCAACTTCTGGGGTAGGTTGAGCCACAAAAACTATGTACAAAATGTATGGAGATAGAACCAGCATGTCAATTTTTTTATGTTAAGTCTTTTCACTTGGTAATTCTCTATAAATACTAACATCCTCTAAAACGAAAAGAACAGTCATATAAATTTGCTCCTTTCTGCCTGCATATCGATGGCTTTTTTAAAGTTTTTTTTTAAAAATACATTACCATAAGTATTTCCATGGCTCAACTTACCCCAGTCCGAACTTAATGCGATAATTTCGCATCCACACATTTCTTATGCATCCATCATGACTTTGTAAAAGACTATGACAAGAATGAAGGTCCATACCTGGACTAACAATGTTGTTCTTATGTCTTTATTATATTCAAAGACGTATGTGTGTGTAAAATAAACCTATCTATTTCACACCCTTTTTTACTTTTTTGACTGAAATTTGTATTTATCCCTCTAAAATAGTACTTTTTGTTTCAAAGTTGAAAATAATGTGGTGGGGTTATGCAATGGGTCATCAATACATTACACCACCACAATGTCTGACTCATTCATTATTGGCCTGGGGCCGATGGCTCAACTTGCCCCTATGCTCAACTGACCCCGCCTTCCCCTATTATCTAGAACTACCCGACCAAATTGCACAGGCTTTACTGTTCATATATATGCTCTCCTTTCTTTTTCTTAAATTCTCATCTCTTTTTTTTATTTTCCCCTTTTTATTTCAAATATCATGGGGACTGTTGCCCCTACACTCTTATTACCGCCCCTGCTCTTTACTTTTGTGTCCTTCATGGAAGGGCAAAGAAATATGAAGGAAAATTTGTAAGTAAAACCATGACAGACTTATGAGATTTTTTTTTTGTCACCAATCTTGTGTGAAATTCAGAATGTGAATTTTTTTTTAACTTTAAATGTCATTGCCAATACTGCTACTGCCTGTTAATTTGTAAATATATCATCTCCTAAGATCTTATATGCTGACCAGCTAGGATGGCATCTCAAAGCGCTTTGTATCTCGCAGAAAAGACGCTATATAAATGTCAAATATTATTATTATTATTATTAATGTCACCTCCCCAAATTGTGGATGATAGTTTTTTACGCACTGTGATATGTTCATCTTAACTCCGCGCGGTCTGCAATTGATTCTTACGACATACACTGCAAAAACTGTGGTGTTAATTTAACACTAGTCCGGAATCTATATTTTGACCACACCAGAGAAGTGTTAATCAAGTTGAATTAATTTGTTTTTTTACTATTCCAGATAGGCGTTTATACAACACCAATTAGTGTTAAAACACATCGATTGAATTTCAAACCGGTGTTGTTTCAACACCTCTCTGGTGTGGTCATATTCCGGACTGGTGTTAAACTAACACCGCAGTTTTTGCAGCGTAGTTAAAACGACCCCTCTCCCCCATGCAAAAAAGACGACATGCATAACGTAATCATTGTGCATAACTATACAAGAGCTACTGATTTACTCTCAATGTGTTTTAATCAAATAAAATTTATGATATTCCAATTCTATATTTCTTATAAAATAAAGAAATCAAATCAATGTAATTTTCTCGCGTTCAAACATTCCTTCACTGCAATGTCATATTGAAGTTCAGACTACGAATGTTGAATCACTAAATCAAACTGGTAATTGTGATTTTACAAGGTCAGTTAGGTGTTATATAAATATTTTTCTTTATCACTGATGCAAAAAATGCAACATTCACATGTAATGAAACTTTGAGTAACGGTGCGAGACATCGTCGACTCTCTCGTGTATAGGCATGCCACCCGTGGTATGCATAGGCCCTATTCTGTTTTGCGATATATGCACAAATGTAGAATGTCATTGTTGCCATATTATACTTGATTGATATCTCCTTTATAATATATTCTGTTTTCTAGAGTGGAGTTAGCTCCTAATTGAAAATGATAAACATCATAGAATACGCTCCTAATAGATATGTCAAGCATAATATAGGACGGGGATCCGGGACGGGGATGGAGTGACCGGAAGCCTCAATTCTTTTTTATCTTTGGATTACACAAAAAATATGACTGAAATCTTCTTCAATTTTGATCTCTGTTATATTGCCTGACATTTTGTACTAAAATTGATGAGACTTTGCTTGATAACTTTTCCAAATGGCTGTTTAAAATCGATTGTCCGGACACACAACAGCTGTATTTTAAAAAGTGCTTAAAATGTTATGTCGAGTTTGTGGGTGTGTTTGTTTTGTTATTGCTGTGTGAGTTGGGTTTTTTTTTTTTTTTTTAATACAAATGATAGAATCGTTATTTTTGCGCGTTCTTGGTATTCGCGAAAGAGAAAACACGTAATGTTTAAACCTGGAAGAGAACCGAAGCTCATAAACTGACAACACTTGTGAAGAATAAAAAGATTATACTTACTCGTAGGTTTAGACGGTTCGACTATTGTCGCTGTATGACATTCGATATAATTTGGACATCCTGAGGGAAAAAGGTATGAATAAAAAGTTTTTTCAAGACACTAGACCTGCAGCTTCAAAAGTCAGAAATAACAGACAGTGACTGTGTTTATTTTCCTTTCTCACTTGCAGCGCAGTTCTGTGGCAAATTTTCTTCCCATTACCGTTGTTCCTATAAATGGGTGGGTAGAAAAAAGGTGCTGGTTCTCGATAGAAATGTTGCGAAGGCGTTCCGAATGGATGACTCTATTAGTTATGGTTTTTTTTTTTCAATATGGTATCGTCAACGGATGGTTGGTGTAATGCCGGGTGTAATGATGATTGCCTGGGTCCCGTAACACACAGGTTAGAAATGATCGTAGTAAATAAAGTTCTCCAGCACCGGATAGGGGATGGGGGTGTTTTAGGGAGGGTCGGGGGGGGGGGGAGGGGTAGGGTCCAGGGCTGAGTTTGTTGTTGAGATTGAATTTATCTGAGTGAAGAGGCCGAGGCGATGGGTTTTTGTTTAATATGCTGATTGCTTCAATTCGTTTAGGTTTTATTAATGATTTATTTTTGTGTATTTGGAAAATCTTTTTTTATGTTAATATTTGACACTGGAAAAAAAAAATCAATATGTTGAATTTATTGTAGAAGTTTT